>NC_088334.1:12265000-12520000 GCF_036884655.1 Musa acuminata AAA Group | reverse complement strand
TCGTGCTCGGGTTGTTCGGATGCTCTGGTCGGGAAAGTGATCTCGGGTTCGAGCCCGTTCCTGTGAGCTTCGGTCGGGGCGGCTCTTGTTGGGAAATCATAGGGGGGGCGACATCATATGCGCAGCGGAAGAACAAGAAAACAAAAATCCCCGATTCCCAAAAGATGTTCATCGTCGTGCGAAGATTGGTGCGCAAAATCCGTAAAAACACAAAAAAACTGCGTATAGAGATTGTGTTACCTAGGGAGATCGTATATCCCTGTTTCCTTGCAGATCCTTAGGAGAGGGTGAAGGAGGTCAAGCGTCCTCCTCTCTAGCGGTGATCCACACAGCAGGGTTGCGACGACGCTCCTCAAAACTCCAGGCCTACTCTGAGGTGGAGAGGGAGAGGAGAATAGGAAGGGCAAGCAAAGACTCTAGCCTATGAGGCTGTGAATCCCTCCTATTTATAGAGATCCCGTGTCAAAACCCTAATGGGTCCTTTCCCTAGTGGGTATTGGATCTGCATCCAATAAGACAAGGGCTCCGTCGGATATCTCATATCCGAACCTCTACTCATCGCAATGCCTACCATATGTGTGTGACCCTCTAGGCCCAATATCGAGCTGGCCGTGAGTCATACCTGTCAGAACTCCTTCTAACTCAGTGAATTATTATCTCTGTAATAATTCACTCGACTCATCGACTACGGAAGTACTAGGCCACTACGCCGTAGTCCCCAGACGATACAGGGGAATCCAATCCATTGGACCTGTCTGTCCTCAGTTACCATGTACCTATAGTCCCTCATCCATCTAATATCCCAGAGACCGTATATCGAGCATGGTGCTGTCAGACCCATACGGTTTCTACTCGAGTCTCGCTCTAATCGGATTCTCCCGGAGAACTCTTTCTCTCTCAACCCGAATGACCCTGGCCAGGGATTTGTCTGAGCAAGAACACATGGGATATTCCTCTCATGATACCGAGAGTGGATGATCCTCTATCGACACTCAATAGCCCTCGTAAGGTCGACTACCACTCCCAATGACCAGTTGTACTAGATCTGGGAACAGCCAAACCTATAAGTCTGGTATCAAAGAGTGGAGCACTCATACAGGACATCCTTGGTGTCTCAAGTCTAAGAACCAGATACACCACTAGGACTACGGAATTGTTGTCTGACAATAAGGCATCATCAACCATCCAGCATTCCGTAAGCGGATCAATCAGTGAACTCATTCTCCAATGAGCACCTGTACTGTATCCCTAGTGTCCCTACACGAGCAGCTATGAGACCAGCTGCATCCATCATATGGACGGGTATACAGCACACCAGTCTATCCGGTTATCACGATGTCCCTCTCGAGTAACCTATGACCGGGATTATTTAGGATATGTGTTTAAAGGTGAATCGATCTCATTATCGTGATCTCATCACGATCCGATTCCCATTGCACAAATCCAAGGACATCACAATATATATGCATTTATGCAATAGTTATAAAGTGATATACGCCAAAATATAATAAGCAAAAAGATTCTGTATCAAGTCACACGTGCCATCACTCACGTGATTGGCTTGCTGGGCACCTATGACTAGCAATCTCCCACTTGACCTAAAGCCAATCACCTATGTGTCTGATCCCCATCAGACTCCTGTGACGCTCAAAGACAATCTGAGACAACGACTTTGTCAGTGGATCTGCAATATTATCTTCGGATGGAACTCTTTCCACTACTACATCTCCTCGGGTTACGATCTCTCTTATAAGTTGGAACCTCCTCGGAACACTTCTGATGAGACCCGGGTTCCCTTATTTGAGTAATCACCCCATAGTTGTCGCAATATAAGGAAGTCGACTTGTCGCTATTTGTATCGACTCCCAAATCTGTGATGAACTTCTTCACCCAGACTCCCTCCTTTGCTGCATCCGATACAGCAATGTACTCCGCCTTTGTGGTCGAGTCAGCAGTGGTATCTTGCTTGGAACTCTTCCAGCACACTGCTCCTCCATTCAAGGTGTACACATACCCTGAATTCGACTTGCTATCATCGACATCAGACTGAAAACTTGAGTCAGTGTAGCCTTCAACCTTAAGGCTATTACCTCCATATTCTAGCAAAAGATCCTTAGTCCTTCTCAAGTACATAAGGATACACTTTATTGCTTTCCAGTGCTCCAAGCCTGGATCCGCCTGATACCTGCTCGTGACACTCAGAGCATACGCTATATCAGGCCTAGTACATAGCATGGCATACACGATAGACCCTATTGCTGAGGCATAAGGTATCATATTCATGTTTGCCCTTTCTTTTGGTAGTTTTCCATGTCAAACCTTTTGACAATAGTTTCTATGTACCTGGACTGGGACAAGCCAAGCATCCTTTTGGATCTATCTCTATAGATTCTAATCCCCAAGATATAAGATGCTTCTCCTAAGTCCTTCATGGAGAAGTGTCTAGATAACCAAGCCTTTATTGTGGATAGCATTCCTATGTCATTCCCAATGATGAGGATGTCATCCACATATAACACCAAAAAGCTAATAGCGCTCCCACTTACCTTTCTGTATACACAAGGCTCATCTTCGTTCTTAACGAAGTCATAAGATCTGATTGCCTCATCAAATCTTATGTTCCAACTTCGGGAAGCTTGCTTTAGTCCATAAATGGATCTAAGCAACCTACACACCTTATCTGGGCAGTTCTTGGACACGAATCCCTCAGGTTGCATCATATACACCTCCTCCTCCAGGTTCCCGTTGAGGAATGCGGTTTTCACATCCATCTGCCAGATCTCATAATCATAGTGTGCTACAATAGCCAATAGAATTCTGATGGATTTTAGCATTGCTACGGGTGAGAAAGTTTCGTCGTAGTCAACACCTTGCCTTTGACGATACCCCTTAGCCACTAGCCTTGCTTTATAGGTCTCTACCTTTCCATCTACTCCGATCTTTTTCTTAAAGATCCACTTGCAACCGATGGGTACAATACCTTCGGGTGCATCAACTAGGTTCCAAACCTTATTGGAGTACATAGAATCCATCTCAGAATTCATGGCTTCTTTCCACTTCCCGGAGTCTATACTCATAATAGCCTCCTCGTAGGTCTGAGGATCAATATCCTCTACATCCTCTGCTCTAATATGTCCCACATATCTCTCAGGAGGATGGGATACTCTATCAGACCTGCGTAAAGTTGAAACTTGTGTATTAGATACCTGAACAGACTCGGGCTGTAGAGTGGTGCTTGAGCTTGGTTCTCCAACCTCGCTCAATTCTATCATTCTCCCACTGTCTCCGTCAAGAATGTGTTCCTTCTCAAGGAACACTGCTCTCTTAGCTACAAAGACCTTTTGGTCCTCGAGATGATAGAAGTAATACCCACAAGTTTCCTTGGGGTATCCCACAAATTTACATCGCCCTGTCCTTGATTCTAACTTATCGGGGTTGTGTCTTTTAACATGGGCAGAGCAGCCCCAAATCTTAACTACTTTAAGATCAGGCTTCTTCCCTTTCCATATCTCATATGGTGTAGACACCACCGACTTAGTTGGAACTCTGTTCAGAAGGTAAGCTGCGGTTTCTAGGGCATATCCCCAGAATGAGATGGGTAGGTCAGCGAAACTCATCATGGACCGTACCATATCTAATAATGTACGATTTCTCCTTTCAGAGACACCATTGAGCTGAGGTGTATAAGGAGGTGTCCATTGGGATAATATCCCATGGTCCTTGAGGAAGTGAGTAAACTCTGTACTTAAGTACTCACCTCCTCGATCTGATCGAAGAGTTTTGATACTCTTTCCAGTCTGGTTCTCCACCTCATTCTTATACTCTCCGAATTTCTCAAAGGCCTCGGACTTGTACTTCATTAAGTACACATATCCATACCTTGAGAAATCATCAGTAAATGTAATGAAGTAGGAGTAACCTCCAATGGCATAAGTTGACATGGGTCCACATACATCACTATGTATGAGTTCCAACAACTCAGTGGCTCTCTCTCCAGTTCCACTAAATGGAGAGTTGGTCAGTTTTCCACGAATGCAAGGCTCACAAGTTGCATATGACACATAGTCGAATGGATCTAGATATCCATCATTTAGCAACTTTTGAATCCTTCTTTCATGGATGTGACCTAGCCTACAATGCCACAGGTATGCACTGTTCAACTCATCTCGTTTCCTTTTGGACACATTTATATTCATGATATGTGGAGTGGTGTCTAACATAAATAAACCATTATGCAATGTTCCTTTCGTGATGATCTTATCATCTAATAATATCGAACAACCATTGTTCTCAAAAACAAATTTATATCCACTAACTGTTAAACATGAAATGGAGATAATGTTTTTGATAATAGAAGGAACAAAATAACATGCATCTAATGCAATAAAAGCTCCACTAGGCAGATGTAGGGCGACCTCGCCAACAGCTAATACAGCAACTTTTGCTCCATTACCCATCTTGAGGTCCATCTCGCCTCTCTCTAGTCTCCTAGGCCTTGCCAGAACCTGCAACGAATTACATATATGATAAGCACTACCGGTATCTAATACCCATGTGTTATCATAAGAGTCTGACAAATGGAGACTGATCATGAATGTACCTGAAGCTTCATCAAGCTTTTGTTTCGCCCTTTCTGCAAGGTACTCTTTGCAGTTTCTCTTCCAGTGCCCATCTTTACCACAGTGGAAGCACTGGCCTTTGTCCTTTGTTGGGTCTTTCTTAGCAACCTTTGCTTTACCTTGTTTGCCCTTGCCCTTTCCCTTCTTAAGGGACCTTTCTGCTTTCCTTTTCTTTCTGGTCTCACCAGTGTAGAGAACTGGCTTCTCTTTCTTAATAGTACTCTCTGCCTCCCTCAACATATTGAGGAGCTCTGGGAGAGTCACCTCAAGCTTGTTCATATTAAAGTTCATTATGAACTGTGAAAAGGAATCTGGTAGGGACTGAAGCACAATGTCCACACACAAGTTATCCTCTAGGACCATTCCTAGACCTGTGAGTTTCTCTATCCACTCAATCATCTTTAGGACATGGTTCTGAACCGGTGTCCCCTCAGTCATCCTAGCGCGGAAAAGGCTCTTGGATATCTCATATCGTTGAGTCCTTCCCTGTTCCTCAAACAATTTGCGGACATGTAGGAGAATGGATCTGGCATCCATCTTTTCATGTTGTCTCTGTAACTCTGGAGTCATAGAGCCCAACATATAGCACTGAGCAAGAGTGGAGTCATCAATGTACTTCACGTAGCGAGCGATCTCATCCTCGCTTGCCCCTTCTTCGGGCGTAGGCATCACTGTATCAAGGACGTACACGATTTTCTCCGCTGTGAGAACAATTCTCAAGTTACGGAGCCAATCCGTATAATTTGGACCAGTGAGGCGGTTGACATCAAGTATGCCACGTAAGGGATTTGAAAGCGACATTTTCTGAAAATAAAGATGTAGCAAAAATGAATAACATGCAGATTTTGCAAGAAATAAACTATCAAGATATGGACTTCTATCTTAATATGCTCCCACTATTTTACTAACGAGTCACGCGACACCCTCAGCACGTGAAACGGAAGTCTCCGGCAGACTTCTAGTGGGGATCAGGATCCAATCAGCGTCTTAGTGTAACCTCGAGGGACTCGACCAATCACACTAAGCCTAAAAGGTAGACAACTCTTACCGATCACAACTCCTTGTGATTCCCGTCCTGTTCGGCCTCCGAATCACCATGGCCTCGAGGGACTCGACCAACCATGATGCTCGGTTAAGTCAACACCTTCGTTACAAGATGAGTCTGATTTGATGATATACCCTCGAGGGACTCGACCAAGCATATCATGCCCTCAGGTCACCGGTGACATCTCTATGTCGTAAGCAAGATAGCGAATCGCGATATAGGTGAGTCTCGAGGGACTCGACCAACTCAACCTACACCGGGATTCGGTTCCTACTCATAACGATGGAAGGCCACGTGGGTCAATCTAATTGCCTCACGTTTACCGACTTAATATTATCGAGAGATGTTTCTATGATTTGGTCTCCTAATATGACATGTCACACATATACATATTTAATATATATCTACATCGCATGCAAATATATATACATATCTAGTATGTGTATAAGCAATCACACCAGATGATCATGGACCACAACCTAATATGATTAGGCCCGAGCCAATAGGCCTAATCACTCACATCAAGATCTATGTGTGCAACGGTGCATCTCCATGCCTTGTGATCGTCCATCTCGTCCTCGTCGGTTCCGTCGACATCTTGATGCATCTCCATGCATCACGATCGTCCGTCTCGTGGGTCCCGCTATGGCTTCCACGCTCCCGCTGCGCCTCCTCATGTGATTACAACTTAATCATAGGCACGCAGGCCCGACAATAAACGAGAAATATAATGGAGGTTCGCAGACCTCAATAATAATAATCACAAGTACACACATCACACGGTCCATGATCATCCGTCCACTCATCATACATCACATGTATAAATAATCATCATCATGTAGGACTACTAGATAATAATAAAAATAATAATCAACTAAACCTTTTAATTAATTAATATTTTCTGAAATCAGGGATATATAGGGAATTTCTCAATTCCTAAGGGTATTTTCATAATTTGGACAAAAGATAGAAACTGGAATTTCTCAAATTCACAGGGGCAAAACTGTCTTTTTGCCCAAAACCCTAATTCCCTCTGCTGCTTCCGTCGCCGCCACCCTGCCGGCGGAGCCTGTGCGGCGGGGTGAGGGCACTGCCCTCGCCTGCAGGCGGCACGCCCGCTGGCGGCGACGCCGCTGCGGGTGGGCGCCCCCTTCGGGCGCCGCTGCCTCCGCAGGCGGTGCTGTCCTGCTAGGCGGCCGCCCCTGTGGGGGGGGTTTCGCCCGCGGGAGTAGCGGCGGCAGGCGTCGCTACAGGTGGGCTCCCCCTTCGGGCGTCGCTGCCTCCGCAGGCGGTGCTGTCCCGCCGGGCGGCCGCCCTTGTGGGGGGGGTTTCGCCCGCAGGAGCAGCGGCGGCAGGCGTCGTGCGTCGCTGCCCTGCGGCGGCAGGCGCCGCTTCCTTTCGGTGGCAGGCGCCGCTGCCCTGCGGCGCCTCTGCCCGTGGGTTGCCAG
Organism: Musa acuminata AAA Group; assembly: GCF_036884655.1. Classification (NCBI taxonomy): domain Eukaryota; kingdom Viridiplantae; phylum Streptophyta; class Magnoliopsida; order Zingiberales; family Musaceae; genus Musa; species Musa acuminata. The sequence continues at coordinate 12,512,888 of NC_088334.1, read as the reverse complement.
CCCCGCCGGCAGCAAACCTGCTGCAAGCAGACCGCTGGCCGGCTGCTGCAGGCACAGCGCTTGCGCATGCGCCGGCGCTGTGCTGCCTGGCTGCGGCTGCGGCTGGCTGCAGGCATGCAGATCGAGGGCAGCAACTGTTGCTGCCCTTCCTTGCTTTTGCGTCAACGATTTTGACGTCAATATTCTTCCTAAACACAACACACGCAGTTCAAAAACCAATCATTCGCACGAACAACCTGGCTCTGATACCACTGTTGGGAAATCATAGGGGGGGCGACATCATATGCGCAGCGGAAGAACAAGAAAACAAAAATCCCCGATTCCCAAAAGATGTTCATCGTCGTGCGAAGATTGGTGCGCAAAATCCGCAAAAACACAAAAAACTGCGTATAGAGATTGTGTTACCTAGGGAGATCGTATATCCCTGTTTCCTTGCAGATCCTTAGGAGAGGGTGAAGGAGGTCAAGCGTCCTCCTCTCTAGCGGTGATCCACACAGCAGGGTTGCGACGACGCTCCTCAAAACTCCAGGCCTACTCTGAGGTGGAGAGGGAGAGGAGAATAGGAAGGGCAAGCAAAGACTCTAGCCTATGAGGCTGTGAATCCCTCCTATTTATAGAGATCCCGTGTCAAAACCCTAATGGGTCCTTTCCCTAGTGGGTATTGGATCTGCATCCAATAAGACAAGGGCTCCGTCGGATATCTCATATCCGAACCTCTACTCATCGCAATGCCTACCATATGTGTGTGACCCTCTAGGCCCAATATCGAGCTGGCCGTGAGTCATACCTGTCAGAACTCCTTCTAACTCAGTGAATTATTATCTCTGTAATAATTCACTCGACTCATCGACTACGGAAGTACTAGGCCACTACGCCGTAGTCCCCAGACGATACAGGGGAATCCAATCCATTGGACCTGTCTGTCCTCAGTTACCATGTACCTATAGTCCCTCATCCATCTAATATCCCAGAGACCGTATATCGAGCATGGTGCTGTCAGACCCATACGGTTTCTACTCGAGTCTCGCTCTAATCGGATTCTCCCGGAGAACTCTTTCTCTCTCAACCCGAATGACCCTGGCCAGGGATTTGTCTGAGCAAGAACACATGGGATATTCCTCTCATGATACCGAGAGTGGATGATCCTCTATCGACACTCAATAGCCCTCGTAAGGTCGACTACCACTCCCAATGACCAGCTGTACTAGATCTGGGAACAGCCAAACCTATAAGTCTGGTATCAAAGAGTGGAGCACTCATACAGGACATCCTTGGTGTCTCAAGTCTAAGAACCAGATACACCACTAGGACTACGGAATTGTTGTCTGACAATAAGGCATCATCAACCATCCAGCATTCCGTAAGCGGATCAATCAGTGAACTCATTCTCCAATGAGCACCTGTACTGTATCCCTAGTGTCCCTACACGAGCAGCTATGAGACCAGCTGCATCCATCATATGGACGGGTATACAGCACACCAGTCTATCCGGTTATCACGATGTCCCTCTCGAGTAACCTATGACCGGGATTATTTAGGATATGTGTTTAAAGGTGAATCGATCTCATTATCGTGATCTCATCACGATCCGATTCCCATTGCACAAATCCAAGGACATCACAATATATATGCATTTATGCAATAGTTATAAAGTGATATACGCCAAAATATAATAAGCAAAAAGATTCTGTATCAAGTCACACGTGCCATCACTCACGTGATTGGCTTGCTGGGCACCTATGACTAGCAGCTCTAGCATAAGCCTTTCTTCCCATCATGGAGCCCTCGCCAAACGCAGTGCCGTCGGCTATCACATCGATGTGTCGCTCGATAGGGCCCTCCGGGCACAGCGAAAGTTCCTTGTCTGGTCGAAGGTACTAGTCGAGATGCCCTCTATGGATGAGCTCCTCGATCTGCCTTTTTAACTCACGACACTGTTCAGTGTCATGCCCATGCTGCCGATGGAAGCGGCAATATTTTGATCGGTCTGCCAGCTCTCGCGGGCTCCTCATCGGGTGAGGATCTTTGAGTAGTCCCTTCTCCTTTATGTGGAGAAATATTTCTGTTCGGGACGAGTTCAAGGCGGGGAGAGGGGACCTTGGTGTCGGTGTTGAATCTCGGATTTTGATGATGTAATCAATTGGTGGGTTATTTGATCTAATCCATATTATTGAGTTAAGTGTGCAGGATTAACTACGATAACCAGAAAACATAAAGCAAGAATACCGGAGTCGAGCTCGATGGACGTTTAAGAGACCGAAGAATCATCGGAGATGCTGCCGGAACCATCCGAGAAGAAATCGGGAACGTGTCGGAAGTTCGCCGAAGAAATCGTCGGAGGCTCGCGGAGATCACCAAGAAGGCTCGGCTACTCGTTAAAGTCAACACAAAGATTGGGAGCTTGCAGGGAGTCCGTCGGAAGAAGTTCGTCGGAAAGCTCGCCGGAACAAGACTCGACGTTCACGGTTAAAAAACTTGCTTAGGATGTTTTTTTTTGTGTGTTATGTAGTTCACCTGTAATTAGGATTAGGATTAAGAAATAATCCTATATCCTGGTTAGGGGCCAACTGGGCCCAAAGTCAGATTTGGTTTTGGGCTAAAATTAAGCCAAACAAATGAATTGGAGAGCCAGGCGGTGGCACCGCCTGGCTGGGCGGTGACACCTCCTTGGCTGGGCGGTTGCACCGCCCAGCACCCGAGCGCTGGGCGGTGGCACCGCCTGGCTGGGCGGTGGAACCGCCAGCACCGGAACCCTAAGAGAATTCAAATTTTGGAGCCCAAAATTTGAATCCTCTTGAGGCCTATAAATACCCCTCAAATCTCAGCTGAGGTTACAACTTTTGAGAAGCATTTTGATTGAGAGAAAAGTCTTAGAAAGTCTTAGCAAGTCTTGTTTTCAATTTGCTAGAGAGTTCTCCTCCTTCTTTCTTATTGAAAATTTGTAAGAGGTTGAGTTGCTTGTAAAAGGTTGTAAGAGGGGTGTTTACCCTTCCATTTCAAGAGACTTGCTAGTGGAAGGTGGGAGCCTCATCGAAGAGGGGCCTCGCAAGTGGAGTAGGTCATTTGACCGAACCACTCTAAAAATCGGCGTAATCTCTGGTTTGCTTTTTATTATTGTCATTTACATTACTGCAAATCTTCTTACTGCTTTAGTTCCTTATTACTCTTGCTGCGCAACTTTAAGAACACGCCTTCAAGTTAAATTTCTCAAGTTTCGTTCTTAACGTACGAAAGATTTTATTAAAATCGAAGTTTTAATCCGCTGCACTAATTCACCCCCCCCCCCCCACTCTTAGTGCCGCTCCGATCCTAACAAGTGGTATCAGAGCAAGGTTATCTCTCATATTTGGTTTAATACCCAAGAGAGATGGCTTACTCCGGCATGCAAGAGGGCCATTCTATTGCACGACTACCTTTGTTTAATGGGTCGGATTACACATATTGGAAGACTCGCATGAGAATCTTCCTCATTTCTATGGACTTTGAGCTTTGGTCTATTGTCGAGAATGGATTTCAAAAATCTTCTCTTCCGATGAGCGAATGGGATGAATTGGAGAAGAAGGTTTTTGCTTTAAATGCAAAGGCTATGAATGCCTTGTTTTGTGCACTAGACAAAAACGAATTTAATCGTGTTTCAATGTGTGATTCGGCTTTTGATATTTGGAGAACTCTTGAGGTCACTCATGAAGGCACTAGCCGAGTGAAAGAGTCCAAAATCAACATCCTTGTGCACTCTTACGAACTTTTCCGAATGAAACCAAGTGAGTCCATCGGAGACATGTACACCCGGTTTACGGATGTCATCAATGGACTCAAAGCTCTTGGTAAAGATTTTACTAACTTTGAACTAGTAACTAAAATCTTAAGATCCCTCCCTAAAAGTTGGGATCCAAAAGTTACGGCCATTCAAGAGGCCAAAGACCTTAAAGCATTCCCTCTTGAAGAACTCATTGGGTCTCTAATGGCCTACGAAATGACATGTCAAGCTCATGACGAACTCGAGAACCCCCTTCCAAAGAACAGGAAGGATATGGCACTCAAATCACAAGAAGACCACTTGAAAGGAACATCAAGTGATGAGGACAGTGACAATGACATTGCACTTTTGACTCAAAAGTTTAAAAAATATTTAAGAAAGAACAGATTTAAAAATAATACAAAAAATAAATTTGAACAAAAGAAGGACCAAGTAATTTGCTATGAATGCAAAAAACCGGGACACTATAAGAACGATTGTCCTCAAGCCAAAAAAAGAACATCAAAGAAGAAGGCATTCAAGGCAACGTGGGATGATTCAAGCGCATCCGAAGAAGAAGAGTCCAACACCGAGCAAGTTGCTCATTACGCGCTAATGGCGTTAGGAGAAGAGGTATGTGATTTATTTAATGAAGACTTATCTTTTGAAGAACTATCTATCGCTTTTCATGAATTATTTGATGAATGTAGAACTGTTAGCAAGAAGTTAAGTATCTTAAAGAAAGAGCATGCTTTGCTACAAGATAAGTTTGATAGTCTTCAAACTCCTCCATGCTCTAAGTGTGAGCACTTAGAAGCAATAAAAAATGAAAATTTGCTTCTTAAGGAAACCTTAAACAAGTTTAAGGTTGGTAGCAAAGGATTAGATATGATCCTTGCACACAAGGGTCACATCGCAAATAGAAATGGAATTGGATTTGTAAAAGGATTACATCAAAATCCTACCACTTTCATAAAAGGACCTACATTACATGTTTCCTCTTATATGAAATGCAACTTTTGTTGCAAATCCGGACACATTGCCTACAAATGCCCATTTAGGAAAATTAGTTCACAAAAATTAATATGGGTTCATAAAGGAACTATAAAGAATTCAATCATAAATAACAAAGTTAGTGGGTCAATTTTTGAGGCACCCAAAATCAAATGGGTACCTAAAAATCATCCTCTTTTGTAGACAAACCCACAAGCTAGGAGCAAGAGATGGTATCTCGATAGTGGATGCTCAAGACATATGACTGGAGATCCATCTCATTTCTCTATGCTCACTAGCAAAGAAGAAGGGTACGTTACCTTCGGAGACAACAACAAGGGCAAAATCATTGGCAAGGGAACTATTGGTAACAAATTTAATTTTTCCATTGATGATGTCTTACTAGTTGATGGATTGAAACATAATCTCTTGAGTATTAGTCAACTATGCGATAAAGGTTACATCGTTAGATTTGAATCAAATATGTGCATTATTGAAAAACCAAATCATAACATGACTATGATTGCTTTAAAACAAAATAATGTCTATACCATCAATCTTAATGAACTAAGTAATGAAATGTGCTTCTCCGCCGTAAATGATGATGCTTGGCTTTGGCATAGGAGATTAGGCCATGCAAGCATGAAAACAATATCTAAGATCTCATCTCAAGAATTAGTACGAGGAATTCCAAATATAAAGTTTATTAAGGACAAAGTATGCGATGCATGTCAACTAGGCAAACAAATAAAAACAAGCTTCAAACCAAAAAATCAAATTAGCACTACTAGACCATTACAATTGATTCATTTGGACTTATTTGGACCAATTGATACAACAAGTCTAGGTGGAAGCAAATATGCTTTTGTGATTGTGGATGACTACTCTAGATACACTTGGACCTATTTCTTAGCTCACAAAAGTGATTGCTTCAAGTGTTTCTCTAAATTTTGTAAACTCACTCAAAACGAAAAAGGCTTCATGATTTCATCAATTCGGAGTGATCACGGTGGTGAATTCCAAAACCGTGACTTTCAAAATTTTTGCGAAAGTAATGGGTACAATCACAACTTCTCAACTCCAAGAAATCCTCAACAAAATGGAGTAGTTGAAAGGAAAAATAGAAACCTACAAGAAATGGCAAGAACTATGTTGAATGAACAGAGTTTACCTAAGTACTTTTGGGCCGAAGCCGTAAATACGGCTTGCTACATCATGAATAGAGTCCTAATAAGACCATCCTTATCCAAAACTCCCTATGAATTATGGAATAACAAAAAACCAAACATATCCTATTTTAAAGTTTTTGGTTGTAAATGCTTTATTTTAAATGAAAAGGATGCCTTAGGAAAATTTGATGCTAAATCCAATGAAGGCATCTTTCTTGGTTACTCTTCCGTTTCTAAAGCTTTTCGGGTTTTTAATAAAAGAAATTTAGTAATTGAAGAGTCTATTCATGTAGTTTTTAATGAAGTTTCAAATTTAAAGAAAAATAATTTTGATGATGATCTTGGTTTTGATAATTTGAATTTGAATGAACCCCCTCCTCAAAATAGCAACTTGGATGCACCTTCTTCCGAAATTTCCTTACCTAAGGAATGGAAGTATATAGATGCTCATCCAAAGGAGCTAATTATAGGGGATACATCTAAAGGGGTTCAAACTCGTTCCTCTTTCAAGAATTTTTGTGCTAATGCCGCATTCCTTTCTCAAATCGAACCTAAATGCATTGACGAGGCCATAAAAGATGATTTTTGGGTTATTGCAATGCAAGAGGAATTGAATCAATTTGAGAGGAATAAGGTATGGAAGCTTGTTCCTAGACCAAGTGACCACTTAGTCATAGGTACTAAGTGGATCTTTAGAAACAAGCAAGACGAAAATGGTATCGTGGTTAGAAACAAGGCTAGATTAGTGGCCAAAGGTTTCAACCAAGAAGAAGGTATCGATTACGAAGAAACCTTCGCTCCCGTGGCTCGATTAGAAGCTATAAGGATGCTCCTTGCCTATGCTAGTAGTAATAATTTTAAACTATTTCAAATGGATGTCAAAAGTGCTTTCTTGAATGGTTTTATTTCCGAAGAAGTATATGTCGAACAACCTCCCGGATTTGAAAATACTTTTTTTCCTAATCATGTATTCAAATTGACTAAGGCTCTCTATGGCTTGAAACAAGCTCCTAGAGCTTGGTATGAAAGGCTTAGTTCCTTTCTTATTTTAAATAATTTTACCAAAGGCAAGGTTGATACTACATTGTTTATTAAACATTTTGAAAATAATTTTCTTATTGTGCAAATTTATGTTGACGATATTATTTTTGGCTCTTCGGATGAATCACTATGTGAATCATTTGCCAAATCTATGAGTCATGAATTCGAAATGAGTTTAATGGGGGAATTAACTTTCTTTTTAGGATTACAAATCAAACAACTTAAGGATGGTATATTTATTAACCAATCTAAATACACATTAGAATTGTTAAAATGATTTAACATGGATAATTCAAAAGCAATAAACACCCCTATGAGTACTGCGACTAAGTTAGATATGGATGAAAATAGTGAAAATTTCGATCAAAAAACATATAGGGGAATGATAGGTAGTCTACTCTACCTTACCGCGACTAGACCGGATATTATGTTTAGTGTAGGACTTTGCGCTAGGTTTCAATCTAATCCTAAATTATGTCATCTTAAGAGTGTTAAAAGAATATTTAGATATCTTAAAGGAACTCCAAATTTAGGATTGTGGTATCCAAAATCTGAAAAATTCGATCTAATAGCTTATGCAGATGCCGATTTTGGCAGATGCAGGATAGATAGAAAAAGTACATCCGGAACATGCCAATTTTTAGGACATGCACTTGTTTCTTGGACTTCCAAGAAACAAAATTCAGTCGCACTATCTACGGCGGAAGCCGAATACATTGCTGCAAGTGCATGTTGTGCACAAGTCATTTGGATGAAAAATACATTAGAAGACTATGGAATTCACTTTAAAAATATTCCCATAAAATGTGATAATACTAGTGCCATATGTCTTACTAAAAATCCAATTCAGCACTCTAGAACTAAGCACATCGATGTTAGGCATCATTTCATACGCAATCATGTTCTTAACAATGATGTTGTTCTAGAATTCATTGACACAAAGCATCAATTAGCAGATATATTTACAAAAGCTTTGAATGAAGACCAATTTGAATTCATCCGAAGGGAATTAGGCATGCTAAATTGTCCCTAAAATGAACTTCACAAAAAGGACTCGTTCTTTTCCCTTCGTTTATTAATTTGAATTCTTCCTTCTTCTTCAATTCAAAATGATCCATTAAAGTATAAATTATGATCTTGAGGGAAGAAGCTAAACAAAAGGAAGGAAGAAAATTTTTTTCTTTCCTCCGCGTGATGCCAGCGGTGGCACCGCCAGATCCGGCGGTTGCACCGACTGGCGCTCGGGCGCCAGGCGGTGACACCGCCCAGTTTGGCAGTGACACCGACCGAGTCACCCTTTTAACCCGAGGGGTTAGGGCCGGCGGTGGCACCGCCCCCAACCCGAAGAAAGACTTCTCCAAAACCCTCTCCCATTCCCTCTAACCCTCATTCTAACTCTTAGAAATATTGGAGAAGGATTCTTGGTGGTCCAAGCTTTCCATCTCTCAACATAATCTCCACGAGGTAACACTTGAAATCCCTCTTTTCTTTTCTCTTTCTCTTGCTTATTTTTCACAATTTCATCATCATGCTGTCTAGAAAATGGCTCCTAAGAGATCAAAAGGAATAAGGATTGAAGGAGATTCATATAACCATGACCTTTTTAGATCAAAAGAGGTAGCCCTTAGCTTTCCAAAATTTGAAACACGATGTGTCCATAAGGGAAAATACATTGATTTGGATGAACTAGAGGACTTAGAACCCATTAGGTGGTTTGCACACCTAGAAGCTCTACCTCTACTACAAATAGATGAACCAATCTATCCACGGTTAGTGAGATTGTTCTATGCCAACCTATATGAAGACAATGATAGCCTAAGCACTTACATTCTAGGAACACCCATTAGAATACTTGACAGCACCATTTGTGAGCTAATTGGCATAACTGAAAAAGATAGGGGATGTTATTTTAAAGGTAAATGGGACGTCAAAAAAATAGGAGCAACCTATTCCGAAGCCGTGAAAACAATTTTTGCAAATCCAAACCTTGACTTCCTACCCAAGAGCTGTGAACACTTAATGCCTTTCAACTCTAAAATTCTTCATCACATTATCACAAGCATCATATTCCCCAAACAATTTCATCTTGACGAAGTAAGTCAACTAGAGATAGGAACCATGTATTGGATTATGACCGGTTAGTATAATTGTTTTGGGTACTTGATTCGCCAACACATGTAGGAAATTATGACTAAAGATACTATATTACCATATGGGAGGTTAATCACTAGAATTCTTCATGCCTATGACATTTGCATTCCACCCGATGAAGAATCTATTCAAAATGATCGATATAACATAATAAATAAAAACCTGCTGAAAAAACTTAGGTGCACTTTTAGCAATGGCATATGGGTTAGGCAGCCTAGAATGACGGATCCAATTCCTACACAAATAGAACAACCCGAAACACCAATTCTTATGGGAAATGAATCTCCTCCTCCTAGTCCCTTTGGAGCAGCACCTTCAGCTCCTGTTTCCTCCACTGAAGATATCATTATGGCGGAGCTATCTCAGATCAAATCACAGCAAGAACAAATTCAGAATCAACAAGTTGAAATTTTGAAGATACTACGACAGATGAATGAAAAAATTGATATCATGTATCAGCACTGTGGATTACCTCCTAAGGATTAAATTGATGTATCTTTTTATTCTGTTCTGTTTGCTTTTAAAAACAAGTTCATGTTTGTCATCGATTGTACGATAACTGATATTTCCTTTAGATAACTACTGTCTTAATCTGCATAGATGATGATGTCTTTTGGATAAACTATTTCTGGCAAATTTGAATGATGATATTTGATAAATGCTAAACCTTTTTCTATGATCATCAATTAGCTGGCTTGTCCCTTTTTGTTGATGACAAAGGGGGAGAAGTGATGACTTACACCAGAACGATAGCATGACTAATATGAATTACAAAAACTTATGTGATATGAATGTCTTATATGACTTGCAAATCCTTGAAAATATCACAAGATTGATATCATGAAATTTATATTGAAAATCTTTATCTTCTGTCGTAGCAAAATTCGTCCCGTATCATTTAACTTATGATTTTCATCGAAGTTTCGTACTTACTATTGTTTAATGAGGATAACGATAAGTTCTACGATTAGAACTTATCGGGTTATGCTTGAATCCAAGGGGATGGAATTCAAGTGTTTTTTATCTTCTCATAATATGGCATATTGATAGGGGGAGTTATGCTTAACTCCGTCATCAATTGATTGTCATCATCAAAAAGGGGGAGATTGTTGAATCTCGGATTTTGATGATGTAATCAATTGGTGGGTTATTTGATCTAATCCATATTATTGAGTTAAGTATGCAGGATTAACTACGATAACCAGAAAACATAAAGCAAGAATACCGGAGTCGAGCTCGATAGACGTTTAAGAGACCGAAGAATCATCGGAGATGCTGCCGGAACCATCCGAGAAGAAATCGGGAACGTGTCGGAAGTTCGCCGAAGAAATCGTCGGAGGCTCGCGGAGATCACCAAGAAGGCTCGGCTACTCGTTAAAGTCATCACAAAGATTGGGAGCTTGCAGGGAGTCCGTCGAAAGAAGTTCGTCGGAAAGCTCGCCGGAACAAGACTCGACGTTCGCGGTTAAAAAACTTGCTTAGGATGTTTTTTTTTGTGTGTTATGTAGTTCACCTGTAATTAGGATTAGGATTAAGAAATAATCCTATATCCTGGTTAGGGGCCAACTGGGCCCAAAGTCAGATTTGGTTTTGGGCTAAAATTAAGCCAAACAAATGAATTGGAGAGCCAGGCGGTGGCACCGCCTGGTTGGGCGGTGAAACCGCCCAGCACCCGAGTGCTAGGCGGTGACACCTCCTTGGCTGGGCGGTGGCACCGCCTGGCTGGGCGGTGGAACCGCCAGCACCGGAACCCTAAGAGAATTCAAATTTTGGAGCCCAAAATTTGAATCCTCTTGAGGCCTATAAATACCCCTCAAATCTCAGCTGAGGTTACAACTTTTGAGAAGCATTTTGATTGAGAGAAAAGTCTTAGAAAGTCTTAGCAAGTCTTGTTTTCAATTTGCTAGAGAGTTCTCCTCCTTCTTTCTTATTGAAAATTTGTAAGAGGTTGAGCTGCTTGTAAAAGGTTGTAAGAGGGGTGTTTACCCTTCCATTTCAAGAGACTTGCTAGTGGAAGGTGGGAGCCTCATTGAAGAGGGGCCTCACAAGTGGAGTAGGTCATTTGACCGAACCACTCTAAAAATCGGCGTAATCTCTGGTTTGCTTTTTATTATTGTCATTTACATTACTGCAAATCTTCTTACTGCTTTAGTTCCTTATTACTCTTGCTGCGCAACTTTAAGAACACGCCTTCAAGTTAAATTTCTCAAGTTTCGTTCTTAACGTACGAAAGATTTTATTAAAATCGAAGTTTTAATCCGCTGCACTAATTCACCCTCCCCCTCTTAGTGCCGCTCCGATCCTAACAATCGGCGGGTCGGATCTATCTAACCTACGTCGGGATGCGATGGGTTGTTGCTGCCGGGGCGGTTCCGACTTGCCCCTCTACGTTCTAATCATGGGAATCATTAATTTTTGAATCACTATTGGTGAATCATTTTCTTTGTAAGAAACCTAAAACACATTTCAATGATATGCACAGTTGAATGATTTAAAATATATTTTGATGGCACGCGTAATCGGATTAATCTAACGTACATTTTGATAATTGTGCCGCCTAATCATTCTAAAGTTCATTTTGACAATAGACATAGCTTAATCGGCCTAAAACGAATCTCGACGACATACATGATCGATCGTATCGACGTAAAGTACAGATCAATGTAAAGTATTTTTTAATGATATACATAGCCAAGATAGTCAAATGCACTAAATAACTTATGATTAGGTTTAGTATCGATTGTTTAACAAGAGTCACTTCCTGACTTGACCTCATCAAACTCTACATGCATTGGGTGGGGCAAACGAAGAGCGATAAGAATGTGACGATACCTTAACACCACATTGTCAACAACTTAACATCATATAACTGACACCTTGGTACCATGTGATTAGTATCTCATTACCACGTGATGAGTACGTGGTTGACATCTCGGCATAAACCTAAATTAGTTAGATCTCACTATATTCTGGATTCGATATGACCTAATCATTGACGTTATAATTGACGTTAATCACAAGAGTAATGATATTAAGAGCCCACTGTGAAAAGCTCACAAGACAGCTCAAAGCATAGGACCAACCTTTCGACCCCACAGCTTAGGCATCGTCGAAGATGACGATAACACTGGTATATAGGTTGATTTTGGAATCATCAGAGTGTGGTGATAGCTGAAACAAATCTAAATTAAGTTGTGACTGCACAACTTAAATCTCGATCGGCTCCAAATCATTATTGGCTTGGTCAATTAAGTTGTGACTGCACACCTACAACTTGATTTCCATTGGTTAACGAGTTTATAGTCGATCGATAACTGCATGTCATGTTTGGAACTTTAGTCATTATTTTCTCAGCGTTAGATTCCTCCTTGAGGCGTGTAATATATTACTTAGAATAACGTATGTTAGTATGACAGAGTATCGGAAACACAGGCTAGAATTTGTGTTGGGACAATGTGTTTGTGAGAATGCATGACAACAATTTCATACGGTAAGCTCTGCTTTATATAGCTTTCTTTGTTTGATCGCATGACTTGGCTCGAATAGAGTCACAGTACAGCTTTGTCTGTTTGCTCCATGACATGTTCCGAGTGGAACCACAAAATGGTAGTCCTAAAGGCAGTGATTCCATCCATGGCGTTGTGTGCAGGCGATGTTTGACGAAGGAAGAAGCTCGTTACGACACGGAGCAGATATCTAAGAGGAGGGTGCCACTCCTCTGTTCCCATCCAGTGAATTGGACTCGAAAGAAGGTAACATGGTATCCTTCCAATCTCTAATCATACCCACCCAATTAATTGGTTGGATGGATTGACAAGAGCATAATTATTTTGGTTATGTACTCTATGCTGCTTATTAATTTGGTATAGATTTCGGTATCTTTACGAGAATGATGGTTGCCTCAAGAAAGAGACGATGGAAGAAGGGAAAAAAAAGCAGATGCAGCATATTCGACAGGAGCCTGACAATTACGAAGAGAAAGAAAACAGCATATCTTAATTGGACTTTCCTATCGATCTGATGGTTGCATCTTTCTATGACATAATAGCCAAAGTAGTAAAACAATCTTCTACCCTACCGAGGATTTTGTACTGCGAACGTTGATTCCTCAGTGGAGCACAACGGTCTCGAAGCAGTTAAGCCCGTCGAGTTCCACAGCAAACCGTGCTGCCCTCCGCTGCGGCTGCAACTCATTGTTCGGCGGAGCGAGGCCGGACTCGTTGCTCTCATCTCTGTTCTCTTCTTCCTTGTCCTTCTTCCCGAACCCTCCTCCTCGGGCCTTCCCTTCGCCGGCGAAGAAGAAGCTCCCCGTCGAGCTAATAAGAGAGCTGAACCACTGTGTTTTCGGAGCGGCCATAAGGTCAGTATGCACGAGCGTAGTCGAGGCGAGGAAGCGCTGTGTGTGTCGAAGACGAAGAGGGCAACACGGCACGAGGGCTTATATAATGACAGGAGAAACGGGAGGGAAGAAGGCACGGAGGAATCCTAATTTGCTCAGGGGAAGGAAAAGAGAGGCGTGTGGAATCGTCGAGATGTTGGAGATTCACGAGCGCTATTGATCGAGGCTCATCATTCGGTCCGGCATCGGAATCGATTTCGTTACCGAGTCTTCAACCGTCGACATCATTAGAAATTATAGAACCGACTTTTGGGTTATGCAATTGGGACTCGTGCCATAATCCAATAGGGACAACGATTTCGGTGACGGCGTCGTGCCGAGGCACGTGGATCACGATTCCGAGGAATCATTTGAATTCTCACACGCTGTGTACATCTAATTCTTTCACATCCCCCTTAAAATCTCAAATTAAAAAGATATGATATTCCTCAAATTTCTCGAGAGTAACTAAAATTTTAGTTCGTTTGCTTGTTTTATGTTTAACTAAAAATTAAGTAAATTTTAATTTCTCAAAATTTTCAAATTAACTAAAATATCTCAAATTTCTCAAATTAATTTCTCAAATTTTAATTTCTAAAATTAAGTAAATTTTAATTTCTCAAATTAACTAAAATATCTCAAATTTCTCAAGAGTAACTAAAAATTTTAATTTTAACTAAAATTAAGTAAATTTTAGTTAATTTACTTAACTAAAATTAAGTAAGGAATCTAAAAAATATCTCAAATTTCTCAAGCATTACACCTATGCTTGTTTGTCTTGTTTAATAGGATATTTGTTCTCTTACTTAATAAGAGTGCTAAATATTGGGCAGATAGTCTATTATTCAATCCATAGTAGATTTTAATAATTCATAGCCTATTTTAACTTAAACTCTTTTTTCTTTTAATCTAAAGGTGTGACGAATAAGGATAGAAAAAGAAGGTAGTGGTGATTATGAAAAAGGAAGAAGCACAATGGCAATTGAGGATAGAAGAACAAGAGAGAAAGAAAATAGAAGAAGACGAGGACAACGAAGAGGTTGTTCTCGATCATCCATACAGTATTATCACTTCATGTTAGATCAGATTTATAGTCGATTCTTGTTGTAATCACTTGGAGAGATTTTAGATATTGTACACACTAACATAATCCTTGTATCCTAATTATTCTCTTGTGATTGTTATTTGAGTTTTAAACAAGAAACTCCGAGATGTGTACATTCATTATTGTTATATTAATTTTTTTCTTATTTATCTCATGGTTTTTACCGTTCGTGTTGGAGAGGTTTTTGAATGTAAATCTTGGTATCCTATTTGATTATAATTTTTATTTAATTTTACTATATAATTTTTTTTATCACATCACTAAAGACATTTCCCTTGATTGTTCTATCTCGCTACCATTAGGGACTTCTATTAGTGTTTATCTCTTTATTTTTTCTGTTGTCAGTTCATGACTTGATGTGTTAGTATTGTTGCATCAGAATTTGTTTTGTTTTTGGGCAATTGCAGTTTCTTTGGTATAATCAATTTCTTTTGGCAAGTGTAGTTTCTTTAGTAATAATGGATCTAAATGGCTACTCGGCTTTCGTCCAATTAAAGCCTTGTCCTCCCTTTTGCTCGTCACGTCCTATTGATTTATTTCTTCAAATTTTTGATACTCGATGTATATTTATAAGAATAAATCTTAATTATTTATTTATTTATACTTAAATCTTTATTTAAAACTAAATCATCTTACCTAAATCCCTGATTAAAAAAATTAAATTTAATTAAGATTCCTTCCGATAGTTAACTAAAATATTTACCAAAATGATTGTATCACATCACAAACTATTCAGTGATTATAAAAATAATGGCGCTATTATATATTCCAATGTTCCAGTATAATCTAGATCTGAAATGAGAAATAATGATCATGATCACCCATCACCTTGATTCAAACTTTCTTTCTTGCTATTCTGAATGGTGATGACACAGGACATGAATCATAATCCTCATTTTTCATTTCCACAATCATGGTTTTTGCCCAACAAAGACCACACTACGTGGAAAATTTTATTTTGGTTAATAAAGAAGATACCATGCGTGGGATTGGAACAGTTTTGAATACTGCCGTGTACCTCATGAATGAAAGTCGTATGACATCTTGTCACTATTTTAGTGGAATGCCCAGTGGATTCGCTATCTTACAGTGAAATGAAATGGCAATATGCATCTAAAGATGTAGGATGTTGCTGGTCTCAATCATCAGCGCATGCCATCACTGAATTCTGTGCGAGTGGAAAGGAGCACAGGCGATGACGTCGGACACCGAAGTGCTTCCACACCACCAAACCATTATTTATTGCTGCTCGCAGTGCCTCTTTACATCATGCAATGCAACACCTTAGATCCAACTCTCGTTAGATCCTTGTCAGCGGAAGAAATCAAGAGTCTGCGAAGGAGGAACATGGCATGCGACAGAAGAGCAGCTTAACAGTACAGGCCATGAGAAGGTTTTGTGGACATGGAAATCCCAACACCCGCTGTTCCATTCCATCAAGCACACAATACAGAGCACCCTATACACGTAACACTCCACCGCCCACCCCGGAAGCACGAGCGCCCTCAGGCGGATGCTGCTGCGGCCACGCACACGGGGAGGTCCTTCTCGAAGTTTGGCGGCGCGCTTAGGGTCGGATTGCTCTCGAAGAAGTTCACCGGCTTGAGGTCGAAGCTGGCGGACACGGTCGGCATGATCGGGTAATCTTCCTGGCAAGGGATGTGGTGGAATCCCAACGTGTACCACAGCACGATGTCCCTGTTCTCGATGGCCCTGTCCCTGCACATCACAACCTCTCATGGTCACTTCACTCGGAGACGAAGAGCACCCACAACTCACCGTTACATCAGTACTGCAGCATCGTTCCTTACCTCTCAGACCAAACAGCCAGTGTGTCCTCCCCTTTGCTCTGGTACACGAACAGCCCACCCGCCCATTCCTCGCTCTCGTTGTACGGTGTCACCCATATCTAGCATCCAAAGGAGGCGTCAGTGCGAGCGTGGAAGTGAAGCTGTGAGTTCTCATGGTAAACACGGTCCTCATCACCTGGTTGTTGGTGAATGCGCCTCTTCGCTGCGGGGGATCGTCGTGGTCGAGCAGGCTGGCCGCCGTGGCAGCGGGCACCACCTTATAGCCGACCGGGTTGCCGACCCTCGTGGTCTTGGACGGATTGATCACATGGAACTCCGATGGCTCGTACAGCTTCATCTTGATCTGCGCGTCCTTCTCGGTCTTGGCGACCTGCCTAGTGGCCTTGATGTAGCTCGTCCTCGGCGACTCCCCGGGGTTGGCGTCCTCTCTCGCCATCTTGACCTTGACGAAGGAGTTGTTGGCGCCGTCGACGTCCAGGTCGAGGTGGAAGGTGATGTAGTGGTCGTGGATGACGCCGATCACGTTCTCCGACAGGATGGTGCCGTACATGTCCTCGTTCTGCGGGAATTGGTTAAGGTGCGAGAACGGGGTTCCTTTCACCATGAGAATGCCGCTGAGCCCAACCTGCTTGTTTCATTTCAAGCACAGAACACATTGCATCGCGAAACTAAGACTCTCATAGTGTCAATATGCCGTAGAGCAATACGTCTAAGAAACAGAGCAAGCAGTGCCGCCGCCGAAGCATACGCTCGTAAATAGCATCACCAAACAGAGCACGTCTCTGCATCTATTTGTACAAGAAGAATCTACAGCTATGATCTTTGTATGTTGTCTTCCGATGCAGGCATCGGTTGAAGCCTTGCGATCAAGACTTCCTAGATGAGGAGCTGACGAGGACAGGAAGCCTAAGATTTTTTGCATTAGTGAAATCCAACAATTGCGGGCTAGAAGCGTTGGATGCAGTCAACTTATGTCGTTGGCTCCTGCCATCAACATGTCCTATGTCCTATGTCAGACGAATTACGTTGCCACTTGCTAACGTAAAGAGGAAGAACAGAGGGAAGAAAGGAACAAATGAGCAAAAAGATCTGAGTGCATGAACGCAAACCTTGACACGGATCAGCCCATCTGTTTGGAACTCCCAGTCGATGATGTAGTCGTAGTTCGCCACTGACGCTGCCATCCTCGCCATGAGCGTCACCTTCGGCCTCGCCTCCCGTATCTGCTCACAAGTCACACTAATGATGCATTTCATTCGATCAGATTGGCGTGACCGCCTTTGGATTGTGTCTTCTGTGAGCTTACATCCATGCCAGTGATCGGACTCTCGGAGTGGCGCCACGCGATGTCGCCCGCATACCGCTCGAAGATGCATACCATGTTCTCCCTGACGTAGGGCCGGCCGTCGGCGGCGGCGAACACGCCATCCATGTAGTGCGCGTTCCGGGGGCAGTCGTTGAGCGGCACGAGCGGCATCGCCTGCAGGCCGAACCCGTACTCGCCGGCGTCCATGTAGGTCTTGAAGTACCAGGCGTCAGTCGGGTCCATGTATGGCACGAAGAGCTCCGACATGAAGCTCTTGTGCATGACGCCCCGCCACTCTCCGGTGTCCGGGTCCCTCGCCCGAACTCGCGACACCACCACCCCGGCCCGCGCGTCCACCTTGAGGTGGAACTCCCACCCGGCCCACCGCACCATGTGCCCCCCCTCCTCCACCTCGAAGCTTGGCCCCGCCGACTGCTTGATCGATATCGGCTTCAGCCCCAACCGCGGCGAGTCATCGTTAAATCCCGCCACCGCCTCGTACCGGTAGTCGGTGCCGGCCGACTTGGGGATGGGGATGCCCCGCCCCTGTTCGGAGATGCTCACCACCTCCTTGGTATCTGTTGGTGTAAACAACTTTTTTAGCCGTGACCTCGGGGCCGACGCGGCTTGTTCGGGGGTCCGAATGACAGGGATCTAGCGCGGCGTTTCTCGGGGTCTCCCGGTGGCCGATCGCGGTGGTCTGGTTGGAAGAAAAGCTTCGCCGCGGCGCCGGGTAGGGACAACTCCGGTCTAGCACCTGCACATAGGTCGAGTCGGAAGTTCGGGCCGACCCCTCCGACGATCAAGTCAGTGATGTGGAGTGGGGTTTTGGATGAGGAAGTGCTTTTTTTGTATTCCCCCCCATTTTGTTTGGAGCCTGGGGGTATTTATAGGTAAGTTTGGTGTTACCTGATGTGCCAACCTGTCGGAGCAGGACCGTACCTCTGATAGCGTCTGACATCGCCGTTGGTGTTGCGTGGAGGACCGAGCTGCCGCAGGGTATGGGTGAGCTTCGGTCGACGCTTTCCCTTACCTCGGTCGGTAGTGCGAGGTCAGACGAGGAGGTCGTTTGGGAATGGTTGACGTGGGTGCGCATTAAGTCGACGTTAATGCTCACTTCCTTGGGCAATATGTCGTCCAGGCGTGGCTGACATCATGGCGCACCATGTCGCCATTTTTGTCCTTATCATATTCCCCCCCTAAGGAAGCTATGCCTCGATTGATGTGAGGGGAGGTCCGAGGCATGGCTTCGGCTTTAAGAAACTATACCTGCCGGGCGGTTGCCGATCTGTTGCTAGGGGTGTGGGAATTGCGGGGCTTAGCAGCTAAGAAGGGTTGGACGCGTAGCGGTGATCCCGGGCAGTATGCGGCCGTGGAGCACGGCGCAGGCGGGCAAGCCGCGCAGGCGTGGTCTCGGGCAGCGTGTAGCCGAGGAGCACGACGCAGGCGGGCTAGCTGCGCAGGTGTGGTCTCGGGGAGCATCAAGCCGAGGAGCACGACGCAGGTGGGCTGGCCGTGCAGGTGTGGCCTCGGGGAGCATCAAGCCGAGGAGCACGATGCAAGCGGGCTGGCCACGTAGGTGTGGCCTCGGGGAGCATCAAGCTGAGGAACACGACGCAGGCGGGCTGGCCGCGCAGGTGTGGTCTCGGGGAGCGTCAAGCCGAGGAGCACGACGCAGGCGGGCTGGCCGCGTAGGTGTGGCCTCGGGGAGTATCAAGCCGAGGAGCACGACGCAAGCGGGCTAGCTGCATAGGTGTGGCCTTGGGGAGCATCAAGTCGAGGAGCACGACGCAGGCGGGCTAGCCGCGCAGGTGTGGCCTCGAGGAGCATCAAGCCGAGGAGCACGACGCAGGCGGGCTGGCCACGCAGGTGTGGCCTCGGGGAGCATCAAGCCGAGGAGCACG
This sequence comes from Musa acuminata AAA Group, assembly GCF_036884655.1. Lineage (NCBI taxonomy): Eukaryota > Viridiplantae > Streptophyta > Magnoliopsida > Zingiberales > Musaceae > Musa > Musa acuminata. The sequence goes on along the minus strand of NC_088334.1, from coordinate 12,493,294 downwards.
ACGCAAGCGGGCTGGCCGCGCAGGTGTGGTCTCGGGGAGCATTAAGCCGAGGAGCATGATGCAGGCACGATGCAGGCGGGCTGGCTGCGCAGGTGTGGCCTCGGGGAGCATCAAGCCGAGGAGCACGACGCAGGCGGGCTGGCTACGCAGGTGTGGCCTCGGGGAGCATCAAGCCGAGGAGCACGACGCAGGCGGGCTGGCCGTGTAGGTGTAGTCTCGGGGAGCATCAAGCCGAGGAGCACGGCGCAGGCACGACGCAGGCGGGCTGGCTGTGCAGGTGTGGCCTCGGGGAGCATCAAGCCGAGGAGCACGACGCAGGTGGGCTGGCCGCGCAGGTGTGGCCTCGGGGAGCATCAAGCCGAGGAGCATGACGCAGGCGGGCTGGCCGCGCAGGTGTGGTCTTGGGGAGCATCAAGCCGAGGAGCACGACGCAAGCGGGCTGGCCGCGCAAGCCCGAGGAGCTGCTTGTGCTATTTTCCCTTTTTGCCTGCTTAGCCATAGCGGGGGGCGAAAAAACTTTCGTATTTGATTTTCTTTCTAAGGGGGAACCAGTTGCTTTCGTCGCATGCTTTCGAGCATTGGGATCGAGGCATCGGCCTGCTGCCGCTTCAGCGGGGTTGCCATGTCAGGCTTTTATTAAGGCGGGGCGCCTTTTGGCATTTTCGATGCGACGTGACGGTTACGCACGTGCCCGGGTGGGCTGCCGCCCCACTCTCGGGAGGTGAAGGGGCGCTGGTTCTGGTGGTATATCTCCTTTAAATAGCGGATGCCCGGCTTTACTTCTATCTTTTGCTGCTGAGTCTCCCTCTTTTGGCCTTGCCGTCCCCTTTCCAATCTTTTGCTTCCTGCGTCGTCCTCCCTTTCCCTGTAGCACCTCCTTGTTAAGGTTAGTTGAGATGTCGTCCTTTCCTCCTTCCCCTTCTTCTCCCTTCCCGTGTAGCTGAGGGGGGACGTCCTGCTAGTTATAGGTGCCCAGCAAGCCAATCACGTGAGTGATGGCACGTGTGACTTGATACAGAATCTTTTTACTTATTATATTTTGGCGTATATCACTTTATAACTATTGCATAAATACATACATATATTGTGATGTCCTTGGATTTTTGCAATGGGAATCGGATTGTGATGAGATCATGATAATGAGATCGATTCACCTTTAAACACATATCCTAAATAATCCCGGTCATAGGTTACTCGAGAGGGACATCGTGATAACCGGATAGACTGGTGTGCTGTATACCTATCCATATGATGGATGCAGCTGGTCTCACAGCTGCTCGTGTAGGGACACTAGGGATACAGTACAGGTGCTCATTGGAGAATGAGTTCACTGATTGATCCGCTTACGGAATGCTGGATGGTTGATGATGCCTTATTGTCAGATAGCGATTCCGTAGTCCTAGTGGTGTATCTGGTCCTTAGACTTGAGACACCAAGGATGTCCTATATGAGTGCTCCACTCTTTGATACCAGACTTATAGGTTTGGCTATCCCAAATCTAGTACAGCTGGTCATTGGGAGTGGTAGTCGACCTTACGAGGGCTATTGAGTGTCGATAGAGGATCATCCACTCTCGGCATCATGAGAGGAATATCCCATGTGTTCTTGCTCAGACAAATCCCTGGCCAGGGTCATTCGGGTTGAGAGAGAAAGAGTTCTCCGGGAGAATCCGATTAGAGCGAGACTCGAGTAGAAACCGTATGGGTCTGACAACACCATGCTCGATATATGGTCTCTGGGATATTAGATGGATGAGGGATTATAGGTACACGGTAACTGAGGACAGACAGGTCCAATGGATTGGATTCCCCTGTATCGTCTGGAGACTACGGCCTAGTGGCCTAGTACTTCCGTAGTCGATGAGTCAAGTGAATTATTACAGAGATAATAATTCATTGAGTTAGAAGGAGTCCTGACAGGTATGACTCACGGCCAGCTCGATATTGGGCCTAGAGGGTCACACACATATGGTAGGCATTGCGATGAGTAGAGGTTCAGATATGAGATATCCGACGGAGCCCTTGTTTTATTAGATGCAGATCCAATACCCACTAGGGGAGCACCCATTAGGGTTTGACAAGGGACCTCTATAAATAGGAGGGATTCAGAGCCTCATAGGCTAGAGTCTTTGCTTGTAGGCCTGGAGTCTTGAGGAGCGTCGTCGCAACCCTGCTGTGTGGATCACCGCTAGAGAGGAGGACGCTTGACCTCCTTCACCCTCTCCTAAGGATCTGCAAGGAAATAAGGATATACGATCTCCCTAGGTAACACAATCTACTCTATACGCAGTTTCATGTTTCACGGATTTTTGCGTATCAATCTTCGCACGACGACGAACATCTCTTTGGGAATCGGGGATTTTGTTTTCTTGTTCTTCCGCTGCGCATGTGATGTCGCCCCCAAGATTTCCCAACAGTGGTATCAGAGCCAGGTTGTTCGTGCGAATGATTAGTTTTGAACTACGTGTGTTGTGTTAAGGAAGAATTTTGACGTCAAAATCGTTGACGCAAAAACAAGGAAGGGCAACAATAGTTGCTGCCCTCGATCTGCGTGCGTGAAGCGCAGCCGAAGGTGGGCAGCACAGGGGCTGCGTCTGCAGCAGCCGGCCGGCGGCCTGCTTGCAGCAGGCTTGCTGCCGGCGGGGCTGGCAGCCCACGGGCAGCGGCGCCTGCCGCCGCAAGGAAGCGGTGCCTGCCGCCGCTGCTCCCGCGGGCGAAACCCCCCCCCCCCCCCCCCACAAGGGCGGCCGCCCGGCGGGACAGCACCGCCTGCGAAGGCAACGGCGCCCGAAGGGGGCGCCCACCTGCAGCGGCGTCGCCACCAGCGGGCGTGCCGCCTGCAGGCGAGGGCAGTGCCCTCGCCCCGCCGCACAGGCCGCCGCCGGCAGGGTGGCGGCGGCGGCAGCAGCGAAAGGGGGAAAGGGCATTAGGGTTTTCGGGCAAAAGATAGTTTTGCCCCTCGGAATTTGAGAAATTCCAGTTTCTGTCTTTTGTCCAAATTATGAAAATACCCCTATAAATTCAGCCATTCCCTACATGTCCCTGATTTCAAAAAATATTAATTAATTAAAAGGTTTAGTTGATTATTATTTTTATTATTATCTAGTAGTCCTACATGATGATGATTATTTATACATGTGATGTATGATATGTGGACGGATGATCATGGACCGTGTGATGTGTGTACTTGTGATTATTATTATTGAGGTCTGTGAGCCTCCATTATATTTCTCGTTTATTATCGGGCCTGCGTGCCTATGATTAAATTGTAATCACATGAGGAGACGCAGCAGGAGCGTGGATGCAATAGCGGGACCCACGAGACGGACGATCGCGATGCATGAAGATGCATCAAGATGTCGACGGAACCGACGAGTACGAGATGGACGATCACAGGGCATGAAGATGCACCGTTGCACACATAGATCTTGATTTGAGTGATTAGGCTTACTGGCTCGGGCCTAATCACATTAGGTTGTGGTCCATGATCATCTGGTGTAATTGATTATACACATACTAGATAAGTATATATATTTGCATGCAATGTAGATATATATTAAATATGTATATGTGTGACATGTCATATTAGGAGACCAAATCTTAGAAACATCTCTCGATAATATTAAGTCGGTAAACGTGAGGCAATTAGATTGACCCACGTGGCCTTCCATCTTTATGAGTAGGAACTGATTCCCGGTGTAGGTTGAGTTGGTCGAGTCCCTCGAGACTCACCTATATCGCGATTCGCTATCTTGCTTACGACATAGAGATGTCACCGGTGACCTGAGGGCATGGTATGCTTGGTCGAGTCCCTCGAGGGTATATCATCAAATCAGACTCATCTTGTAACGAAGGTGTTGACTTAACCGAGCAACATGGTTGGTCGAGTCCCTCGAGACCATGGTGATTCGGAGGCCGAACAGGACGGGAATCACAAGGAGTTGTGATCGGCAAGAGTTGCCTACCTTTTAGGCTTAGTGTGATTGGTCGAGTCCCTCGAGGTTACACTAAGACCCTGATTGGATCCTGATCCCCACTAGAAGTCTGTCGGAGACTTCCGTTTCACGTGCTGAGGGTGTCGCGTGATTCGTTAGTAAAATAGTGGGAGTATATTAAGATAGAAGTCCATATCTTGATAGTTTATTTCTTGCAAAATCTGCATGTTATTCATTTCTGCTGCATCTTTATTTTCAGAAAATGTCGCTTTCAAATCCCTTACGTGGCATACTTGATGTCAACCGCCTCACTGGTCCAAATTATACGGATTGGCTCCATAACTTGAGAATTGTTCTCACGGCGGAGAAAATCGTGTACGTCCTTGATACAGTGATGCCTACACCCAAAGAAGGGGCAAGCGAGGATGAGATCGCTCGCTACGTGAAGTACATTGATGACTCCACTCTTGCTCAGTGCTATATTTTGGGCTCTATGACTCCTGAGTTACAGAGACAACATAAAAAGATGGATGCCAGATCCATTCTCCTACATGTCCGCAAATTGTTTGAGGAACAAGGAAGGACTTAGCGATATGAGATATCTAAGAGCCTCTTCCGCACTAGGATGACTGAGGGGACACTAGTTCAGAACCATATCCTAAAGATGATTGAGTGGATAGAGAAACTCACAGGTCTAGGAATGGTCCTAGAGGATAACTTGTGTGTGGACATTGTGCTTCAGTCCCTACCAGATTCCTTTTTACAGTTCATAATGAATTTTAATATGAACAAGCTTGAGGTGACTCTCCTAGAGCTCCTCAATATGTTGAGGGAGGTAAAGAGTACTATTAAGAAAGAGAAGCCAGTTCTCTATACTGGTAAGACTAGAAAGAAAAGGAAAGCAGAAAGGTCCCTTAAGAAGGGAAAAGGCAAGGGCAGACCAGGTAAAGCAAAGGTTGCTAAGAAAGACCCAGTAAAGGACAAAGGCCAATGTTTCCACTGTGGTAAAGATGGGCACTGGAAGACGAACTGCAAAGAGTACCTTGCAGAAAGGGCGAAACAAAAGCTTGATGAAACTTCAGGTACATTCATGATCAGTCTTCATTTGTCAGACTCTTATGATAACACATGGGTATTGGATACCGGTAGTGCTTATCATATATGCAATTCGTTGTAGGTTCTGGCAAGGCCTAGGAGACTAGAGAGAGGCGAGATGAACCTCAAGATGGGTAATGGAGCAAAAGTTGCTGTAGTAGCTGTTGGCGAGGTCGCCCTACATCTGCCTAGTGGAGCTTTTATTGCATTAGATGCATGTTATTTTGTTCCTTCTATTATCAAAAACATTATCTCCATTTCATGTTTAACAGTTAGTGGATATAAATTTGTTTTTGAGAACAATGGTTGTTCGATATTATTAGATGATAAGATCATCACGAAAGGAACATTGCATAATGGTTTATTTATGTTAGATACTACTCCATATATCATGAATGTAAATGTGTCTAAGAGGAAACGAGATGAGGTGAACAATGCATACCTGTGGCATTGTAGGCTAGGTCACATCCATGAAAGAAGGATTCAAAAGTTACTAAATGATGGATATCTAGATCCATTCGACTACGTGTCATATGCAACTTGTGAGCCTTGCATTCGTGGAAAATTGACCAACTCTCCATTTAGTGGAACTGGAGAGAGAGCCACTGAGTTGTTGGAACTCATACATAGTGATGTATGTGGACCCATGTCAACTTATGCCATTGGAGGTTACTCCTACTTCATTACATTTACTGATGATTTCTCAAGGTATGGATATGTGTACTTAATGAAGTACAAGTCCGAGGCCTTTGAGAAATTCAGAGAGTATAAGAATGAGGTGGAGAACCAGACTAGAAAGAGTATCAAAACTCTTTGATCAGATCAAGGAGATGAGTACTTAAGTACAGAGTTTACTCAGTTCCTCAAGGACCATGGGATATTATCCCAATGGACACCTCCTTACACACCTCAGCTCAATGGTGTCTTTGAAAGAAGAAATCGTACGTTATTAGATATGGTACGGTCCATGATGAGTTTCGCTAACCTACCCATCTTATTCTAGGGATATGGCCTAGAGACCGCAACTTACCTTCTGAACAGAGTTCCAACTAAGTCGGTAGTGTCTACACCATATGAGATATGGAAAGGGAAGAAGCCTGATCTTAAGGTTGTTAAGATTTGGGGCTGCCCTGCCCACATTAAAAGACACAACCCCGATAAGTTAGAATTAAGGACAGAGCGATGCAAATTTGTGGGATACCCCAAGAAAACTTGTGGGTATTATTTCTATCATCTCGAGGACTAAAAGGTCTTTGTAGCTAAGAGAGTAGTGTTCCTTGAGAAGGAACACATTCTTGGCGGAGATAGTGGGAGAATGATAGAGTTAAGCGAAGTTGGAGAACCAAGCTCAAGCACCACTCTACAACCCGAGTCTGTTCAGGTACCTAATACACAATTTTCAACTTTACGCAGGTCTGATAGAGTATCTCATCCTCCTGAGAGATATGTGGGACATATTAGAGGAGAGGATGTTGAGGATATTGATCCTTAGACCTACGAGGAGGCTATTATGAATATAGACTCCGGGAAGTGGCAAGAAGCCATGAATTCTGAGATGGATTCTATGTACTCCAATAAGGTTTAGAACCTAGTTGATGCACCCGAAGGTATTGTACCCATCGGTTGCAAGTGGATCTTTAAGAAAAAGATCGGAGTAGATGGAAAGGTAGAGACTTATAAAGCAAGGCTAGTGGCTAAGGGGTCTCGTCAAAGGCAAAGTGTTGACTACGACGAAACCTTCTCACCCGTAGCAATGCTAAAATCTATCAGAATTCTATTGGCTATTATAGCACACCATGATTATGAGATCTGGCAGATGGATATGAAAACCACATTCCTCAATGGGAACCTTGAGGAGGAGATGTATATGATGCAACCTGAGGGATTCATGTCCAAGAACTGCCCAGATAAAGTGTGTAGGTTGCTTAGATCCATTTATGGACTAAAGCAAGCTTCCCGAAGTTGGAACATAAGATTTGATGAGGTAATCAGATCTTATGACTTCGTTAAGAACGAAGATGAGCCTTGTGTGTACAGGAAGGTAAGTGGGAGCATTATCACCTTTTTGGTGTTATATGTGGATGACATCCTAATCATTGGGAATGACGTAGGAATGCTATCCACAGTAAAGGCTTAGTTATCTAGACATTTCTCCATGAAGGACTTAGGGGAAGCATCCTATATCTTGGGGATTAGAATCTATAGAGATAGATCCAAGAGGATGCTTGGCTTGTCCCAGTCCAGGTACATAGAAACCATTGTCAAAAGGTTTAACATGGAAAATTCTAAGAGAGGTCTCATATCGATGAGACATGGGATATCGCTTTCTACGAGGATGTCTCAAAAGACTCCAGAAGAAAGGGCGAACATGAATATGATAACTTATGCCTCAGCAAAAGGGTCTATCATGTATGCCATGCTATGTACTAGGCTTGATATAGCGCATGCTCTAAGTGTCACGAGCAGGTATCAGGCAGATCTAGGCTTGGAGCACTAGAAAGCAGTAAAGTGTATCTTTAAGTACTTAAGAAGGACTAAGGATCTTTTACTATAGAGGTAATAGCCTTAAGGTTGAAGGCTACACAGACTCAAAATTTTCAGTCTGATGTCGATGATAGCAAGTCGAATTCAAGGTAATTGTACACCTTGAATGGAGGAGCAGTGTGCTGGAAGAGTTCCAAGCAAGATACCAATGCTGACTCGACCACAGAGGCGGAGTATATTGCTGCATCAGATGCAGCAAAGGAGGGAGTCTGGGTGAAGAAGTTCATCACAGATTTGGGAGTCGTGCCGGGTAGCGAGGAGCCGATCTCCTTATATTACGACAACAACAGGGCAATTACTCAAATAAGGGAACCCAGGTCTCATCAGAAGTGTTCTGAGGAGGTTCCAACTTATCAGAGAGATCGTAACCCGAGGAGATGTAGCAGTGGAAAGAGTTTCATCCGAAGATAACATTGCAGATCCACTGACAAAGCCGTTGTCTCATATTGTCTTTGAGCGTCACAGGGGTCTGATGGGGATCAGACACATAGGTGATTGGCTTTAGGTCAAGTGGGAGATTGCTAGTCATAGGTGCCCAGCAAGCCAATCACGTGAGTGATGGCACGTGTGACTTGATACAGAATCTTTTTACTTATTATATTTTGGCGTATATCACTTTATAACTATTGCATAAATGCATACATATATTGTGATGTCCTTGGATTTGTGCAATGGGAATCGGATCGTGATGAGATCATGATAATGAGACCGATTCACCTTTAAACACATATCCTAAATAATCCCGGTCATAGGTTACTCAAGAGGGACATCGTGATAACCAGATAGACTGGTGTGCTGTATACCCGTCCATATGATGGATGCAGCTGGTCTCATAGCTGCTCGTGTAGGGACACTAGAGATATAGTACAGGTGCTCATTGGAGAATGAGTTCACTGATTGATCCGCTTACGGAATGCTGGATGGTTGATGATGCCTTATTGTCAGACAGCGATTCCGTAGTCCTAGTGGTGTATCTGGTCCTTAGACTTGAGACACCAAGGATGTCCTGTATGAGTGCTCCACTCTTTGATACCAGACTTATAGGTTTGGCTGTCCTAGATCTAGTACAGCTGGTCATTGGGAGTGGTAGTCGACCTTACGAGGGCTATTGAGTGTCGATAGAGGATCATCCACTCTCGGCATCATGAGAGGAATATCCCATGTGTTCTTGCTCAGACAAATCCCTGGCCAGGGTCATTCGGGTTGAGAGAGAAAGAGTTCTCCGGGAGAATCCGATTAGAGCGAGACTCGAGTAGAAACCGTATGGGTCTGACAACACCATGCTCGATATACGGTCTCTGGGATATTAGATGGATGAGGGATTATAGGTACACGGTAACTGAGGACAGACAGGTCCAATGGATTGGATTCCCCTATATCGTCTGGAGACTACGGCGTAGTGGCCTAGTACTTCCGTAGTCGATGAGTCAAGTGAATTATTACAGAGATAATAATTCACTGAGTTAGAATGAGTTCTGACAGGTATGACTCACGGCCAGCTCGATATTGGGCCTAGAGGGTCACACACATATGGTAGGCATTGCGATGAGTAGAGATTCAAATATAAGATATCCGACGGAGCCCTTGTCTTATTGGATGCAGATCCAATACCCACTAGGGGAGGACCCATTAGGGTTTGACAGGGGATCTCTATAAATAGGAGGGATTCAGAGCCTCATAGGCTAGAGTCTTTGCTTGCAGGCCTGGAGTCTTGAGGTGCGTCGTTGCAACCCTGCTGTGTGGATCACCGCTAGAGAGGAGGACGCTTGACCTCCTTCACCCTCTCCTAAGGATCTGCAAGGAAAGAGGGATATACGATCTCCCCAGGTAACACAATCTACTCTATACGTAGTTTCATGTTTCATGGATTTTTGCGTACCAATCTTCGCACGACGATGAACATCTCTTTAGGAATCGGGGATTTTGTTTTCTTTTTCTTCCGCTGCGCATGTGATGTCGCCCCCAAGATTTCCCAACACGTCCTTCGACGCCCCCCGTAGAATCCTCTGATGGGGAAGCGGTGCGGGCCCTAGAGGCCTTGATGTGGCCGCATGACTTTGACTCCACCGTGAGTGGGTCTCTGTTGGGGGGGCTCCGGGAGTGCTATTGCATCCCGGAGGACCACATCCTTAGTGCCCCAGAACCGGGACAGCGGGCGTATGACCCCGTCCCAAAGGGTTTTGCGCTGACTTTGGACGCCCTGGAGGCGGGTCTTTGCTTTCCCCTTCATCCCCTCATTGTGTCCTGCCTGTCTTTCTGGCGGATTTCTCCATCTCAAGTGGTACCGAACTCTTGGCGTTACCTAGTAGTATTCCTGGGGGAATGCCACCACGCCAATATCACCCCTACCCTCAATCTCGTTCTTTCTTGTTACCGCCTTTCCAAGGGTTCGGGGGGTTACTTCCTATCTGCCCGGACGGGCTTTCGAGTCGGAGGGGCCCCTTCCAATAATAAAGGGTGGAAGGGGAGGTTTTTTACATTTACCGTGCACGGGACTGGAGTTTTGGGGTTCAGTGGTCCGCGAGGGCGATCGACAATACCACCCCATGCTTGGGTAAAGCAGAGCGCCAAGATCTGGGGAGGCTCAAAGAGATTCTCCCCAGGTCGCAGGCCATCCGAAACATGACCGAGCAATGGCTGGTCGAGGCTGGTCTCAGCCCAATGCCTCTGGGTACGTTAGTGACGTTTGGTTCGGGTATTTGCGTGGTTCATTTATGGTACTAACACTTTTCTTGTTTTTTGTAGAAATGGTGAACCTCTGGTCGCTTTTGGGGGGTCAAGCGTCGCAAGCTCCTCCCCCAGCTCCGCCGGCTGACCTACAGCCTGGCTCGGAGGATGCCCCAATGGAGGTCGAGGCCGGGTGCCCTCGGAAGAAGGCGAAGGCAGCACCTTCGAAGGGGCCTGAGGCGGGCCCTAGTCGGGGCGAGACCGGGCCTAGTCGGCGGGCGGCTGGGAAGGGTCCGCGCCCTACCTCCGTACGTGACCTGTGCCGACTACCAGTCGGGGACGGGGCGCCGTTCCAAACGCGGCTGGTGAGCGAGATCCCACTCGGGGAGTCCAGCGACCCCCTGGTCGCCCGCTGTGGGGGCTTGTCCCGGGGGGACAGAGTGTGGGCCGGAGGGGACCCCTCCGCAGCGTTCCTCCGAGGCGCGCTTCATCCCGACATGGCTCGGGATTTGTACGTCCCGCCCTCGGAGGTGCTGCTCAACAAGTCCGCCCAATCCTTGATCTGGGTAAGTACTTCTCCTCTTTTCTTGTTTGGGTTTGTTCGTCTGACGCTGCCCTTTCTAACCCATCTTTCCTTTTGCAGGGCCTCCATTATGCGACGGCCCTGATGGACAGGGTGCGTGACGCCGGCCGGGTTATCGGAGGCCTCGTCAACCGTAACGCTGAGCTCCACCGCCAGGTCAAGGAGGTTCGAGCCGGGGCCGACCCGGAGGCTGTTGCGGCCGTCGAGAAGCGCGCGGCGGAGTCTGAGGCGAAGGCGGCTCGCCTTAGGTCGGAGCTCGAGGCCGCCAAGAAAGCAAACGAGGAGCTCCAGAAAACAATAAGGGTGGAGCGGACCGAGCTCCGTCTGTTGAAGACGGAGGCGAGCGCCCTCAGCAAGAAGCTGGAGGAGGTGAAGGCCGAGATGAGAGCGGCCTCGGAGGCATTGGCGGAGGAAGCCCGTCTTCGACCTACCAAAGATAAGGAGCTCCTCGAGGCGTATGAGAAGTCCGAGGGGTTCGAACTCGGGCTAACGCGGACGGAGCGGGTATCCTTTGAGTACGGATACCGAGTCGCCACGTCCCGTTTCCACGCTCATCACCCCGGCCTCGAGGTGGAGGAGGACCCCTTCACTCCTCACCCCGAGGATCTAGGGGTAGACATGCCCGAGGACGTCCCCTTTGACGACCGCCTGGTTGTCCCATAGTAATAATAAGGAAGGGTCCTGTATTTTAAGGTGCTAGTTAATTTTGTAAGTCGGGATCGAGTCCTGTAGGTCGGGGTCGAGTCTTGTACTCTTAGTTTTGAAATATAAAGCAAAATTTTCTTCTCGTGTGTTGCTTGTCTACTTCTTCTTCCTTTAGGCGAAAAAGACTTCCTCTTCCCTTGGGCGAAAAAGCTCCTTCCTTAGATGAAGAACTTCCTCTTCCCTTAGGCGAAAAGTTTCTTTATTTAAGCGAAGAACTTCCTAAGGTTCTGGACGTTCCATGTTCTCGGCAAGGGAGAACCGTCCATTGTCGCGAGCCGGTATGTACCCAGTCAGACTATTTTGTCGACCCGATAAGGTCCCTCCCATTTGGGGGCCATCTTCCCCCTCGCGCGGGTCGAGTCGCTGACCTCGGTCTTACGTAGGACTAGGTCGTCTAACTTAATCGGTCGGGGCCGTACCTTCCGGTTGTAAACCCGAGCGACAGCTCTTTTGTAAGAGAGGGCCTTCAGGTGCGCGTCGGCACGCCGCTCCTCGAGCAAGTCGAGGCCGGCTCGAAGTCCTTCGTTCGTGATTTTCTCGTCGTAGTTTCTCGTCCGAAGGGTGGCGATGGCTACCTCGGGTGGTAGGACGACATCGGTTCTAAACGCGAGGCTGTAGGGGGACTCTCCAGTCACGGTCTTGGCGGTGGTGCGTAACGACCATAAGACGCTCGGGAGTTCGTCCGTCCAGGCTAATCGGGCTGCGGACACTCTTCTTTTGAGCCCGTCTAGAATGGATCGATTGGTTACTTCCGTTAGCCCATTCGTCTGAGGGTGAGCCACCAAGCTAAACCTCAGTTGGATTCCATGGCTTGCGCAGAACGCCCGGAACCTTCTACCGGCGAACTGAGGCCCGTTGTCCGTAATGATGGTTTTGGGCAAGCCAAACCGGGTCACCAGGTTCCTCCACACGAACTTCTCCATTTGCCGCTCCGTGATCGTGGCCAGTGGTTCGGCCTCGACCCACTTTGTGAAATAATCCACTCCCACGACGATGTACTTTCGCTGTCCCGAGGCTAGTGGGAAAGGCCCGAGCAGGTCCAGACCCCACTGCGTAAATGGCCATGCGCAATCGATGGGGGTGAGCGGGATCGTGGGCTGCCGGGGCGTGCGGGCATGTTCTTGGCACGAACTGCACCGCTGCACATAAGCCTTCGCGTCACGGCACATGGTCGGCCAATAGTAACCTTGGCGAAGTATTTTGTGTGCTAGGGTTCGCCCGTCGATGTGTTCCCCGCAGACCCCCCCGTGGACTTCAGCCAGAACCGTCTGAGCTTCGTCGGGCTCCAAGCACCGTAGGAGGGGGTATGTGAAGGACCGCTTATAGAGCCGTCCACTCACCTCGAAGTACCATGCATGCGTGCGACGCAGGTGTCGAGCCGCAGCCTTGTCGGGAGGAAGGGTCCCGTCCTGCTTGAAGCGTAGTAACTCATGCACCCACATGATTGGAGCGCCGTCGGAGACCGCAGCTACGATTTCGATGGCACGGGCAGGGAGCTCGTCGATCTCGGGCCGGACTCCGGGGGCTGGCTTCGACGCTAGTTTAGCTAGCGCGTCTGCTCGCTCGTTTTCTCCCCTCGGAACATTGGATAATGCAAAGTGAGAGAACTTAGTGGTCAGGTTCTTTACCTGCGCCAGGTACTTGGCCATGACCGGGTCCCGAGCCTCGTATCCGCCGTTGAGTTGTTCGGCTACCAGCTGCGAGTCGGTGAGGACGTGTAAGGCATCCACTTGCATTTCGAGGGCCAACCTGAGTCCGGCTAGGAGCGCCTCGTATTCCGCCTCGTTGTTGGTGGCTTGAAACCCGAAGCGAAGGGAGCGCTCGAATGATCGTCCGTCGGGAGACCGCAGCACTAGCCCTGCACCGGCGCCCTTTGAGTTGGCCGACCCATCCACGTGCAGGACCCATGGTTCAGGAGGTTGCTCCAGATCCGTGTCCTCGGTCTGGGTTAATTCTGCGATGAAGTCGGCCATGGATTGGGCTTTGATAGCAGTTCTGGGCACGTATCGTACGTCATGCTCGCCGAGCTCCACCGCCCATTTGAGAAGACGTCCTGCAACATCAAATTTAGACAAGACCTGTCGAAGTGGTTGGTTGGTGATGACCTCCACTGGGTGAGCCTGGAAGTAGGGGCATAGCTTCTGGGCTGATAGCACAAGCGCCAGTGCCAGTTTCTCAATCGGTGGGTATCGTTCCTCCGGCCCATTTAGGACATGGCTGACGTAGTAGACCGGTAGCTGCTCGCCGGAGTTTTCTTTGATCAGAACAGAACTGACTGCGTGCTGGGAGGCAGCCAAGTAGAGGCCGAGCTTTTCCCCAGGAGAGACAAAGGCAAGTCGGGGGAGGCTGGCCAAGTGTTGCTTCATTTGCTTGAAGGCTTCCTCGCACTCCGCCATCCATTGAAAATTCTTCGGGTTCTTCAGCACCCTGAAGAAGGGGAGGCAGCGATCGACCGAAAGGGCAAGGAAGCGTGACATGGCGACGAGTCTCCCGTTAAGGCGCTGCAGGTCTTTGATCGTCCGAGGCGACTGCATGTTGACAATTGCCTGGACCTTCTCTGGGTTGGCATCGATCCCTCTTTCGTGTATGATGAACCCGAGGAATTTTCCCGAGGTGACGCCGAAAGCGCACTTCGCGGGGTTGAGATGCATGCCGAACCTGCGTAGCGTGGCTAATGTCTCGGCCAGGTCGGTAAGATGAGTTCTTGCCTCTTGGCTTTTCACGATCATGTTGTCGACGTAAACTTCCATGTTTCGCCCGATCTAGTGGGCGAACATCTTGTTAACTATTCTTTGGTACGTAGCCCCGGCATTCTTCAATCCGAAAGGCATGACTTTATAAAAGTATACCCCTTGATCGGTGAGGAAGGCCGTGTGCTCTTGGTCTTCGGGCGCCATTCTGATCTGGTTGTATCCTGAGAAGGCATCCATAAATGAGAGGCGGGCGTGTCCGGTTGTGGCGTCTACCAACTGGTCGATCTTTGGGAGGGGGTAGCAATCTTTAGGGCATGCATTGTTGAGGCTGGTATAGTCAACACACATCCTCCAATTACCATTGTGTTTCCTTACGAGGACTACATTGGATAGCCATCGCGGGTATCTGGCTTCTTCTATGAAGCCGACCGCTAAAAGTTGGTCCACTTCTTCTCGTATGGCGAGTTGCCGATCAGGGGCCTGGCGCTTGGGCTTTTGCTTTACCGGGCGAGCGTCGGGTGAGATGCTGAGGCGATGTTGCGCGACCTCTGGGTCGATGCACGTCATGTCAGATGGCGACCAGGCGAAGACGTTGGCATTTTCCTATAGGAGACCGACGAGCTGCTTTCGTTCCCGCTCGGGTAACTCCAACCTGATTTTGACCGTCTGATCCGGCCGCTCTTCTAGCAATGGCAAGTCGACGGTGGATTCCCTTGGCTCGGGATGGGGGGTCGGTCTCTTCATCTCCCGAGGATCCTCCAGCGGTGGTTCGATCCTCGCCCTCTTGTTTAACGAGACGACGGTCAAGTAGCAACGCCTGGATTCTCGGGGGCTTCCCGTGACTTCCGCGACCCCGGCGTGAGTTGGGAATTTGATAGTTGTTAGGATCAAGAGCACTAAGAGGGGGGGGTGAATTAGTGCAGCGGAAAACCTTCTGCGATTAAAATCGAAAACTGCGTTCGTTCGATAGAAGTGATTTTGGTAAGAAAGCCGATTCGTAAATCACTTCAACTTTTGACTAGGAGAGATGCAGCAAAGATATGAACGCAGTTTGCAGTTATGATGGAAATCAGAATATAAGCGCAAACTGAAATACAAAGTTCGTACGATAAAAGCGATTTCGGTATAAAAGCTGATTCGTAAACTACTTTAACTTGAGATACGGAGAGATGCAGTTTGTAGTTATAATGGCAGTTTGTAGTTATAATGGAAATCAGAACGTAAGCGCAAACTGAAATACAACGTTCGTTCGATAAAACTGATTTGCATCTTAAACCCCAATTCGGAAAGCACTGAACTTTGAAACACGTTCGTAAAAACACAGAAGACAGTAAGCTATTGAGGAGGTTTGCAGTAAAGATAAGATGCTCAAAGTAAATGCAAACCGAGATTTAGAGTGGTTCAGTCAATCTTGACCTACTCCACTTTTGGCTTCCTCCACCGACGAGGTTATCGATGTCAACTAGAGGCCTTCCTTCAATAGGCGAAGGCCAACCACCCTTTTACAGTTTCACTCCTTTTGATGGGCTTAGGAGATAACCCTTACAGAATTTTCTCTCCTCTCTTTACAACTCAGAACTTAGAAGAAAAGAGGGAGAAGAACTTTTGGCCTTTACAACAATTTTGAGCTCTAAGAATCATAGAAAAAGATCAAGATTTCGGTGTAAGTTCATGCTCTTTCAGTGCTGAATGGGTAGGGTATTTATAGGCCCCAACCCAGTTCAAATTTGGAGCTCAAAACTGTCAATTCCCGGAATTCCAGGATCAGGCGGTTGCACCTCCTGACTGGAGCGGTTGCACCGCCTAGCAGAGCTCAAAGACTGAGCCTCTGGGCAGTGCTACCTCCTGTCAGGGGCGGTTGCACCTCCTGCCAGTGCTCGAAGACCGAGCTCAGGCGATTGCACCTCCTGACTGAGGCGGTTGCACCTCCTGACTGAGGCGGTTGCACCGCCTGGCAGAGCTCGAAGACCGAGCTCAAGCGGTGCCACCTCCTGTCAGGGGAGGTTGCACTGCCCAGTCTGGCTTGGAGACCGAGCCCAGGCGGTGCAACCTCCTACCTTGGGCGGTTCAACCGCTTGGCAGAAATCAGGGTCCGAATGGGTTGATCCATTCTGCCCAATTTGGGTTTTTCAAGGGCCCAATTGCCCCAAGATTAAGTTAATGGGATCACCTCCCATTTCCAACTTAATCATTGTGCTAACTACGATATTCCCTAAGACATTTACTATAACTTGCTCCGGTGCGTCAATCGCTTCTTCCGGCGAGCTTCCGGCGAACTTCCGTCGATCATCCGATGAACCCTCGGTGATGCTCCTGCGGACTTCCGGCAAACTCCTGGACTTGCGACGATTCACTTGGCGAGTTCTGACGAGCTTCTTTGGCAAGCTTATGGACTTCTCGGATTTGTTCCAGCAGAACCTCCGACGACTGTCCGAACTTCCGTCGAACTCTCGAACTCAGAACGTGATCATTGTCATGACTCCGGCGCAACTCCTGCTGCATGTCTTACTTTCATCATAGTTAATCCTGTACACTTATCTCAACATACAGATTAGATAACAAATGATAATTGACTTAATCATCAAAATCTGAGATTCAACAATCTCCCCCTTTTTGATGATGACAATCAATTGATAATGAAGTTAACCTTAACTCCCCCTATCTATATGCCATACTTGAGATAAGTCATTCTTGAATTCAAAACTTAAGAATTCAAGAGACATATTGATAAGTTAAAATCATTTGAACTTATCAATACTCCCATCATGATTCCCATCATGATATATCTCTTTGAAGATGATGTTAAGGCTTGACATTCATTTTCAAATTTTACATTACAAGTTTGAATGATGGTAATAGTAGCAATTCATCATATTGTAAGATATCAACATGTAAAGCTGCGAAGTAAGATTTTGATATCATTACATGATGCACACATTTCAAATATTTTAACAAGTATTGCATTTCATCACATGGTAAGATATCAACTCGTAAAATTACGATGCAAGTTTTTTGTTTGATATCTTGACACGATACAAATAAGGCATAATGCAAATTAATCATAGCATCTGTTCATATATCTCTTGGTGATGCAAGCATGGCATAATCATAGTATCAGTGTGTATAGCATCAATTCATATATTTCTCGGTGATGCAAGCATGGCATAATTATAGCATCAGTGTATATAGCATCAATTCATATATTTCTCCCCCTTTGTCATCAACAAAAAGCATGGTAGTTGTGATACCAAGAGAACAATATAAACAAATTTTGAGCATAAGTGCGATAATTGTTCATGCCTTTACTGGGTTCTGTTATTTTTCAATAGTAAGTGATAAGAAATCAAGCATATAAAGGAAGGCATGATACGTAAATTGCTTTGAATACTTCTTCCTTTTTATTTGTTATAATCTTTTTGCATGAAGGAGGAAAGCCATTTGTGATACCAGCTATTTGTGAGTTTACTTTGAGTCAAGATATGTGTGTGGAACCGCTCTTTGCAAGTAAAAATACTATCATCCATATTTCAAGATGGAATTCATAAGCAGGAATCATTTCATCAAATCTATTTCAGAAAAATATTTTTCATAAGAGTGTATGAGAAAATCTGATTTTTAGCATTCCAATTGTTAAGCAAATCCAAAAATGAAATGAACACTTTCATGCATTCGGACAAGACTATGCTACAGATTTTCAAATACAATCATGAAGACAAAACATTTTTGTATTCAACACATAATTTACAACATGTTATTTAGGCATGTAATGACAATCACGTGATTTGATCATTCAATAAAGTTCGAAAAATAATTTTAACTAGTTTATGTATTCGGACACATCAACATTCCTAATTCTCTTCTTATGAAATCAAATTGTTCTTCACTTAGAGGTTTTGTAAAAATATCAGCTAGTTGATGTTTAGTGTTAATATCATGGCAATGGTATGACTTATCAACTGCATTGGTATATCATTTTCTCAAATTATATTTATCATGGAAATCAAGGCACAAGGTTTTCAAAACATTTAGTTTCAATGTAAGATCCGAGATAAACAATGAGAGATGTTTGTAACTCTGTATATGCTCAAAAATATATCAGGTAACCATATCAAGGATCAAGGCAAAGCCCATCATGGTGAGTAACATAAGGAGTTTATAATAACAACACGTGATTGTGTTCATACAAGCTCATTCATGAGGTGGAAAATTAAAGTGCCTAAATAAAGAGTCAAATTATCGATGAATTTGCTGCAGCTCAGATAGGATTTGATCTTGTCGATGTTCAAGCCGTTCTTGTCTTTTTTCGAATCAGTCCATCCAAATCCAAATATCTTCGACAGATGATGTATGAGTTTGCTCAAATGGATGTGTTTCCTCAAAGGGACAGATCGGAGGAGATTGGGTACCCCTAAAGACTGGTGATTCCGGTTCTGGTTCAGGTTGAGAGGGATCGGTTCTTCTAGGCATTCTAACCCAGTTACCGTTTCTATAAAAACATCTTAATCGGTGAAGTAGATTTTTATTTATTATGCTAAACTTATCTACTTTTATTACTTCTTCTTCCGGTGGTATTAGAATATCATAGGCTTTCATTATTCTAGTGATTATACCACCATATGGGAGCACCATGTCTTTCTTAGATAGTTCTAACATGTTTTGTTGGATAAGATAACCAAGACAGATGTCATGTCCTTTCATGATCAAATACATAGTTCCTAATTCTAATTGGCTTACTTCATCATGATGGTATTGTTTAGGGAGAATGATGCTTGTTAGGATATGATGAAGTACCTTAGTGTTTAGAGGCAGTAGATGTTCACAACTTTTAGGAACAAATGCTAAGTTGGGATTGGCGAAAATTGTTCCTAAGGCTTCAACATATGTTGTTCTAACAGTTTCATCATCCCATGATCCTCTAAAGTAAAGTCCTTTACTTTTTATGGGAATGCCTATCATGTCGCAAATGAATTTATCTGTAATGGAGATGTGTTGTCCTAAAAGATAGGTAAACTTTCTTTCTTCTTCATCTATTTGTATGTTATTGTAAAATAATCTAACAAGTCTTGGATAGATGGGTTCATTAATTTGCAAAATAGGGAGTAGATCTAAATTTGCAAACCATTGGATTGTCTCTAAGTCTCTTAGTTCATTTAAATCTACATGTTTTCCCTTATTGACACTCCTAAGTTCGAAAGAGGAAAACTTTTCAGCATGGTATTTTAAATCGAAAAGGGTGAGATCAAAATCTTCCACTAATCTCCTCTTCCCTTTGTCCCTTGAGGATCTTCTAGATCTCATAACTACTGCTATTTAAAAGAATAGTGATGAGCAAGAATAAATGAATCAAAAATAGAATTGAAGGGCTTCTTAGAGAATACCTTAGTGAGATCTTCAGGAGAGGGAAGGATTGTTGATGTTTTGCTCCGAAATGAGGAGTATTTGGGATGCTATGAGGGGAGAAATGAGGATGGAGGAGCTTTGGAAGAGTAAAGAGGGGAAGGGAGTGAGTTGGGGTCGGTTTCACCGCCGGCCCTAGCTTGGGTTAAAAAGGGCAGAGTTGCGGGCGGTTGCACCTCTGGCTAGGGCGGTGCAACCGCTTGCAACACGTGACAGCTGGAGGTGCTACCTCCAGTTGGGGTGGTTCAACCGCTACAGGCAGTGAGCATAGTCTTGAATGTTTTTGACTTTTTATTTGTGGAACAATCAACTTCACTTATGTAATTACGTAAGAATAAGAATTTTTGCACGATCAAGATGCATACTCTCAATGTCGTACACATGTTTGTGATAGATTGTTCAAGTTGGTAAGCCTTGCAAGTTCATGACAAACTTAGTCAGTTCATAATATAGAATCAGATTCGAAAGTTCCGAACGAATGAAATTGATGGGTTCAAAAATCCAGAGGATATGTGAATTGGGAATCATGAGTTTCCAATTCTGAGAAATCAAATAGGATTGTATTCAAATCGTATTTATGATTTTAATTTTCTAATCCTCTTCTGTTATTTGTGGTAGAGAGCATTGCGAGTTCCATTTTGGACTTCGGGTCATGAATATCGAGAATCCAAGGAGCAGGATATTATTTCTTGCTCCAGCTTATAATAATTTTTTATGTCTTTACAGGAAAGGATGATTTTTAGGTACCCATTTGCTTTTGGGTGACTCAAAAATAGATCTATATTGTTTATCATGTTGCATAGAATTTGTCATGGTTCCTTTAGGAACCCAAATTAATTTATTCGGACTAATTTTCTTGAATGGACAATAATGCGTTTTGTGTCCAAGTTTGTAACAAAAGTTGTATTTGCTTTGGTGTCAAACATGTAAGATGGGGCCTTTTATGAAGGTGGTTGGATTTTGGTGAGGACTTCTTACAAATCCAATTCCACTTCTTTGGGGAACGTGACCCTTGTTTGCAAGGATCATGTTCAATGACTTGCTACCAACCTCGAATTTCTTCAAGGTGTCCTTAAGTAGCAAGTTTTCCTTTTGGAGAGTTTCTAGATCATGACATTTTATGCATGAGCCTAAACTATCATGATATTCAGCTTTTAACTTATCAAAATTACAAGTAAGACTGTCATGCTCCTTTTTTAGCAATTTGTATTTTCTACCAATAATCTTGCATTCATCAAATAAGTCATGGAAGGCATTTAATAATTCATCAAATGATAAATCTCCATCTATTAAATTCGTTACCTCCTCCTCGATGGCCAATAAGGCGTAGTGAGCAACTTGCTCGGTGTTGGACTCCTCTTCTTCGGACGCGCTCGAGTCATCCCACGTTGCTTTGAGCGCCTTCTTCTTTGATGTTCTCTTTTTGGCTTGGGGACAATCACTCTTGTAGTGTCCCGGCTTTTTGCACTCATAGCAAATAACTTGGTCCTTTTTGGGTTCAAGTTTATTTTTTGCGTCATTCTTAAACTTGTTTATTTTAATGAATTTTTTAAATTTTCTTGTTAGAAGTGCCAAGTCATCGTCACAGTCCTCATCACTTGAGTTTTCTCTCAAGTGGTCTTCTGAAGTTCTAAGTGTCATATCCTTCCTGTTCTTTGGAAGGATGTCTTCTTGCTCTTCATGAGCTTTGCAGGTCATCTCGTAGGTCATTAATGACTCGATTAGTTCTTCAAGAGGGAAGTTGCTTAGATCTTTCGCCTCTTGAATAGCAGTGACTTTAGGATCCCAACTCTTAGGAAGGGATCTTAGAATCTTATTTACGAGCTCAAAATCCGAAACACTTTTTCCGAGTCCTTTTAGACCGTTGACGACATCCGTGAAACGGGTAAACATGTCGCCAAATATCAAATGTAACAGAAGATTGATTTTTGACTCTTTCACTCTACTTGTGCCTTCGTGACTCACTTCGAGTGTGTGCCAAATATCAAATGCGGTTTCACAAGTCGAAACACGGTTAAACTCGTTTTTATCAAGTGCACAAAATAAGGCATTCATAGCCTTTGCATTAAGAGCGAAAGCCTTCTTCTCCAATTCATTCCAATCGATCATTGGAAGAGAAGACTTCGAAAATCCGTTTTCGACAAGATTCCAAAGTTCAAAATCCATAGAAATAAGAAAGATCCTCATTCGGGTCTTCCAATAGGTGTAGTCCGTCCCATTGAACATGGGTGGACGTGTAATAGAATGGCCCTCTTGGTTTCTGGCGTATGCCATCTCTCTTGGGTTTTAATCCGTTAGAGAGTTAACCCCGCTCTGATACCAATTGTTAGGATCAAGAGCACTAAGAGGGGGGGGGGGTGAATTAGTGCAGCGGAAAACCTTCTGCGATTAAAATCGAAAACTGCATTCGTTCGATAGAAGTGATTTTGGTAAGAAAGCTGATTCATAAATCACTTCAACTTTTGACTAGGAGAGACGCAGCAAAGATATGAACGCAGTTTGCAGTTATGATGGAAATCAGAATATAAGCGCAAACTGAAATACGACGTTCGTACGATAAAAGCGATTTCGGTATAAAAGTTGATTCGTAAACTACTTTAACTTGAGATAAGGCGAGATGCAGTTAAAGCAAAGATATAAAGACAGTTTGCAATTATAATGGAAATCAGAACGTAAGCGCAAATTGAAATACGACGTTCGTTCGATAAAACTGATTTGTGTCTTAAACCCTGATTCCGAAAGCACTGAACTTTGAAATACGTTTGTAAAAACACAGAAGACAGTAAGCTATTGAAGAGGTTTGCAGTAAAGATAAGATGCTCAAAGTAAATGAAAACCGAGATTTAGAGTGGTTCGGTCAATCTTGACCTACTCCACTTTTGGCTTCCTCCACCGACGAGGTCACCGACGTCAACTAGAGCCCTTCCTTCAATAGGCGAAGGCCAACCACCCTTTTACAGTTTCACTCCTTTTGACGGGCTTAGGAGACAACCCTTACAGAATTTTCTCTCCTCTCTTTACAACTCAGAACTTAGAAGAAAAGAGGGAGAAGAACTTTTGGCCTTTACAACAATTTTGAGCTCTAAGAATCACAGAAAAAGATCAAGATTTCAGTGTAAGTTCATGCTCTTTCAGTACTGAATGGGTAGGGTATTTATAGGCCCCAACCCAGTTCAAATTTGGAGCTCAAAACTGTCAATTCCCGGAATTCCGGGATCAGGCTGTTGCACCTCCTGACTGGAGCAGTTGCACTGCCTGACAGAGCTCAAAGACTGAGCCTCTGGGCGGTGCTACCTCCTGTCAGGGGCGGTTGCACCTCTTGCCAGTGCTCGAAGACCGAGCTCAGGCGGTTGCACCTCCTGACTGAGGCGGTTGCACCGCCTGGCTGGAGCGGTTGCACCTCCCAGTCTCGCTCGGAGACTGAGCCCAGGCGGTGCAACCTCCTGCCTTGGGCGGTTCAACCGCCTGGTAGAAATCAGGGTCCGAATGGGTTGATCCATTCGACCCAATTTGGGTTTTTCAGGGGCCCAATTGCCCCAAGATTAAGTTAATGGGATCACCTCCCATTTCCAACTTAATCATTATGCTAACTACGATATTCCCTAAGACATTTACTACAACTTGCTCTGGTGCGTCAATCGCTTCTTCCGGCGAGCTTCCGGCAAACTTCCGTCGATCATCCGATGAACCCTCGGTGATGCTCCTGCGGACTTCCGGCAAACTCCTGGACTTGCGACGATTCACTTGGCGAGTTCCGACGAGCTTCTTTGGCAAGCTTATGGACTTCTCGGATTTGTTCCAGCAGAACCTCCGACGACTGTCCGAACTTCCGTCGAACTCTCGAACTCCCAACGTGATCATTGTCATGACTCCGGTGCAACTCCTGCTGCATGTCTTACTTTCATCGTAGTTAATCCTGCACACTTATCTCAACATACAGATTAGACAACAAATGACAATTGACTTCATCATCAAAATCCGAGATTCAACAATAGTTTGGTAGTAAGTTAAGACGACGGCTCTGACCTTGTTGAGGGTTGGTCGGCCGAGGATGGCGTTGTACGTGGTGGGGAGGTCGACCACTAGAAAAGTGGTCATTACTGTCTTCGACCTCGGCGGGGCCCCCAAGGTTAAGGGCAGGGTGATAGCTCCCAGCGGTGAGATCGAATCTCCGGTGAATCCGGTGAGCACCGAGCACATTGGCTTCATGTTCTCCCTAGCCAAGCCGAGCTTTTGGAAGACATCGTAGTAAAGTATGTCGGCTGAGCTCCCAGTATCGACCATGATCCTCCTTACTTGCGCGTTGGCGATCCTGGCCGATATCACAAGCGCCTCGTCGTGCTCGGGTTGTTCGGATGCTCTGGTCGGGAAAGTGATCTCGGGTTCGAGCCCGTTCCCGTGAGCTTCGGTCGGGGCGGCTCTAGCATAAGCCTTTCTTCCCGTCATGGAGCCCCCGCCAAACGCGGTGCCGTCGGCTATCACATCGATGTGTCGCTCGATAGGGCCCTCCGGGCATAGCGAAAGTTCCTTGTCTGGTCGAAGGTACTGGCCGAGATGCCCTCTATGGATGAGCTCCTCGATCTGCCTTTTTAACTCACGACACTGTTCAGTGTCATGCCCATGCTGCCGATGGAAGCGGCAATATTTTGATCGGTCTGCCAGCTCTCGCGGGCTCCTCATCGGGTGAGGATATTTGAGTAGTCCCTTCTCCTTTATGTGGAGAAATATTTCTGTTCGGGACGAGTTCAAGGCAGGGAGAGGGGACCTTGGTGTCGGCGGGTCGGATCTATCTAACCTACGCCGGGATGCGGCGGGTTGTTGTTGCCGGGGCAGTTCCGACTTGCCCCTCTACGTTCTAATCATGGGAATTATTAATTTTTGAATCACTATTGGTGAATCATTTTCTTTGTAAGAAACCTAAAACACATTTCAATGATATGCACAGTTGAATAATTTAAAATATATTTTGATGGCACGCGTAATCGGATTAATCTAACGTACATTTTGATGATTGTGCCACCCAACCATTCTAAAGTTCATTTTGACAATAGACATAGCTTAATCGGCCTAAAACGAATCTCGACGACATACGTGATCGATCGTATCGACGTAAAGTACAGATCAATGTAAAGTATTTTTTAATGATATACATAGCCAAGATAGTCAAATGCACTAAATAACTTATGATTAGGTTTAGTATCGATTGTTTAACATGAGTCACTTCCTGACTTGCCCTCACCAAACTCTACAAGCCAAGAAGTATGTGGGGGGTGGGGCAAATGAAGAGCGATAAGAATGTGACGATACCTTAACACCACATTGTCAACAACTTAGCATCATATAACTGACACCTTGGTACCATGTGATTAGTATCTCATTACCACGTGATGAGTATGTGGTTGACATCTCGGCATAAAACTAAATTAGTTAGATCTCACTATATTCTGGATTCGATATGACCTAATCATTGACGTTATAATTGACGTTAATCACAAGAGTAATGATATTAAGAGCCCACTGTGAAAAGCTCACAAGACAGCTCAAAGCATAGGACCAACCTTTCGACCCCACAGCTTAGGCATCGTCGAAGATGACGATAACACTGGTATATAGGTTGATTTTGGAATCATCAGAGTGTGGTGATAGCTGAAACAAATCTAAATTAAGTTGTGACTGCACAACTTAAATCTCGATCGGCTCCAAATCATTATTGGCTTGGTCAATTAAGTTGTGACTGCACACCTACAACTTGATTTCCATTGGTTAACGAGTTTATAGTCGATCGATAACTGCATGTCATGTTTGGAACTTTAGTCATTATTTTCTCAGCGTTAGATTCCTCCTTGAGGCGTGTAATATATTACTTAGAATAACGTATGTTAGTATGACAGAGTATCGGAAACACAGGCTAGAATTTGTGTTGGGACAATGTGTTTGTGAGAATGCATGACAACAATTTCATACGGTAAGCTCTGCTTTATATAGCTTTCTTTGTTTGATCGCATGACTTGGCTCGAATAGAGTCACAGTACAGCTTTGTCTGTTTGCTCCATGACATGTTCCGAGTGGAACCACAAAATGGTAGTCCTAAAGGCAGTGATTCCATCCATGGCGTTGTGTGCAGGCGATGTTTGACGAAGGAAGAAGCTCGTTACGACACGGAGCAGATATCTAAGAGGAGGGTGCCACTCCTCTGTTCCCATCCAGTGAATTGGACTCGAAAGAAGGTAACATGGTATCCTTCCAATCTCTAATCATACCCACCCAATTAATTGGTTGGATGGATTGACAAGAGCATAATTATTTTGGTTATGTACTCTATGCTGCTTATTAATTTGGTATAGATTTCGGTATCTTTACGAGAATGATGGTTGCCTCAAGAAAGAGACGATGGAAGAAGGGAAAAAAAAGCAGATGCAGCATATTCGACAGGAGCCTGACAATTACGAAGAGAAAGAAAACAGCATATCTTAATTGGACTTTCCTATCGATCTGATGGTTGCATCTTTCTATGACATAATAGCCAAAGTAGTAAAACAATCTTCTACCCTACCGAGGATTTTGTACTGCGAACGTTGATTCCTCAGTGGAGCACAACGGTCTCGAAGCAGTTAAGCCCGTCGAGTTCCACAGCAAACCGTGCTGCCCTCCGCTGCGGCTGCAACTCATTGTTCGGCGGAGCGAGGCCGGACTCGTTGCTCTCATCTCTGTTCTCTTCTTCCTTGTCCTTCTTCCCGAACCCTCCTCCTCGGGCCTTCCCTTCGCCGGCGAAGAAGAAGCTCCCCGTCGAGCTAATAAGAGAGCTGAACCACTGTGTTTTCGGAGCGGCCATAAGGTCAGTATGCACGAGCGTAGTCGAGGCGAGGAAGCGCTGTGTGTGTCGAAGACGAAGAGGGCAACACGGCACGAGGGCTTATATAATGACAGGAGAAACGGGAGGGAAGAAGGCACGGAGGAATCCTAATTTGCTCAGGGGAAGGAAAAGAGAGGCGTGTGGAATCGTCGAGATGTTGGAGATTCACGAGCGCTATTGATCGAGG
Source organism: Musa acuminata AAA Group (assembly GCF_036884655.1). Taxonomy (NCBI): domain Eukaryota; kingdom Viridiplantae; phylum Streptophyta; class Magnoliopsida; order Zingiberales; family Musaceae; genus Musa; species Musa acuminata. The sequence goes on along the minus strand of NC_088334.1, from coordinate 12,466,636 downwards.
CTCATCATTCGGTCCGGCATCGGAATCGATTTCGTTACCGAGTCTTCAACCGTCGACATCATTAGAAATTATAGAACCGACTTTTGGGTTATGCAATTGGGACTCGTGCCATAATCCAATAGGGACAACGATTTCGGTGACGGCGTCGTGCCGAGGCACGTGGATCACGATTCCGAGGAATCATTTGAATTCTCACACGTTGTGTACATCTAATTCTTTCACATCCCCCTTAAAATCTCAAATTAAAAAGATATGATATTCCATCATGTTAATTTCCTATAGTAAACGGGCATAATATATGATTTTTTTTTATAATGTTAAAAAAATATATGTAAAATATATTAATTAGCTTATCTAATACATAACTTGAAATTTTATTATAGGGTCTGAATTCGAATCGAATGTATCTACATTATTTATTTTTTTGTTAAAAAATAATATGTGGTCATTTTTATCTAGTATTTATAATATTCTTGATTTGATAGTCAATTAATTATTCCTTTTTTACCAATCTATATCCAGTTATAATGTTTTAAGTAAGATCGAGAAAACACTATGACTTAGTACATAAACATAGTATTATAGTATTTTATACTACGTTATAGTTTTTTCTACATTATGTTATATTGTTTTCAGCAATACCAAGAATACATTATAATTTATCACAAAATATTATACTATAATATTTTATATTATAAAAAATATTGTAATACAGTATAAAAATATTATAATTGGATCAATTCATCCTATGGACTGATCCATATAAAAATAAGAAAAAAGAAATATATGACTAAAGGTATTTTATTAGTTAAAAAAAGATACTATTACTAATTTTAGTTTAAAAAAATTAAGCTTTTCTTCGGAATTTACTGTATATAATATCTATATATACCAAGAACACATTATAATTTATCAAAAAATATTATATTCTAATATTTTTATATTATCATAAATATCGTAACGTGCTATAACTCGACCGCTTCATTTTATAGATCAATCCATAGGAAAATGAGAAAAAAAGGTTCAACGACTAAAAATATTTTAGGTATTAACAAAAAAATACTGTTAGAATTTTTAATAAAGATTAAGTTTTTCTCTAAAATTTATTGTATATATATATATATATATACACACACGTTCTTAAAACTTTGTGATCTCTTAGAAATGCAGATACAATTGTGGAACATGAGATTTGAGCCACACCGCGAAAGCACAAGCCTATCACTATCGGCCACTTGTAAAACGTGATCTGAGACGTTCATTTCCTATCTCTTTCTTCCTATGTGTATGCGGATATGATCGATCTCCAGCACTTCATTTTTCACGATAAGTGTCGATTGCATTATTCACGAGTTATAGCACGAGGAATGGTTCAGAATGTATGACTATTAGTTCCATTTTTTGCAAACAATTCAGTCAAATTAGTCGAATTTAATTTTGCTCAAAATTTGGGCTACTTTATTAATTCCGGATTAGATAGAAGCTTTGGTAATTGCATTTTCTTTGGTAATAATCGATTTTATTTTACAATTGTATTTTTTTGGGTAATAATTTATGTGATTACGACAATCATTAGTAAAGCTACGAGACATTATTACAATAAACTATCATATTCTTTACCAATTAAATTAGTTAATATCCTCATTGGATCTCTAAATAATTATTATACTCTAAGGAAGCTAAGCACCAGTAAATGCCATCTAATTAAAGGGTTTCATGCATGCAAGCAAGTGGGATGTGGCGATATGTGTGACTCTTATTTCAATTTTTACGACGACTTTGAATCCAATTAATCGAATTTAAATTTGTTCACAATGTACACAGTTTTGGGTTATTTAATTAACTCCAGATTAGATTTTTTTAAAGTAAATCTATTAATACAGTTACAATCTGTCCCGAGGAGATCATCACACAATAAATCAAGGAAACACAACCGTTCATCATCGTGTCATACAAAAGATGATCTATTGGTTTTGACGAATTTAATGAGATAATTTGCATAATTATTATCCTCGCTATCAATATGGAAGAGTCTAAAGTCAGTGAAATTAGTTCGAACATGAAAAATATCTCAAATTTCTCGAGAGTAACTAAAATTTTAGTTCGTTTGCTTGTTTTAATTTTAACTAAAAATTAAGTAAATTTTAATTTCTTAAAATTTTCAAACTAACTAAAATATCTCAAATTTCTCAAATTTTAATTTCTAAAATTAAGTAAATTTTAATTTCTCAAATCAACTAAAATATCTCAAATTTCTTGAGAGTAACTAAAAATTTTAATTTTAACTAAAATTAAGTAAATTTTAGTTAATTTACTTAACTAAAATTAAGTAAAGGATCTCAAAAATATCTCAAATTTCTCAAGCATTACGCGTATGCTTGTTTGTCCTGTTTAATATGATATTTGTTCACTTACTTAATAAGAGTGCTAAATATTGGGCAGATAGTCCATTATTCAGCCCATAATAGGTTTTAATAATTCATAGCCCATTTCAACTTAAACTCCTTTTTCTTTTAACAAAGGTATGATGACTAGGGTAAAAAAAAAAGGGTAGTGGTGATTGCGAAAAAGAAAAAAGCAGTAATGGTAATTGAGGATAGAAAAATAAGAGAAAAAGAAAAGGGAAGAAGACAATGACAATAAAAAGATTATTCTCAATCATCCAGACAAGATTATTCTCAATCATCCAGACAGTATTGTCACCTCAAGTTAGATTATATTTATAGTCGATTCTTGTTGTAATTGTTGCGAGAAACAACTATATGCCGTAGCCTCGGGGCCGACGCAGCTTGGTTCAGGTCCGAATGCGCGAGGATCTTGCGCGGTGTTCCTCGGGACAACTGGGGTGGCCGGTTACGGTGGTCCGGTCGGGATGTTGTAGTCGAGAGTGAAGCCTCGCCGCGGTGCTGGGAAGGTGCAACCTCGCCCTTGTTCCTGCACACAGGTCGGGTCGAAAGCTCGGCCCGACCCCTCCGACGATCAAGTTAGATGATGTGGAAGCAGTTTTTCTTAGTGAAGAAGTGTCCCCTCCTCGTTTAGAACTCGAGGGTATTTATAGGGCAGTTTAGTATTACCTGATGTGCCTGCCTATGGGAGGCAGGATCGTACCTCAGATGGCGTCTGACATTGCTATTGACGTTGCGTGGAGAACCGAACTGCCGCAAGGTATAGGCGAGGATCGGTCGTCGTCCTCCTCTGCCTCGATTAAGCGCGCGAGGTCAGACAACGATGAAGTCGTTGTCTGAGAGCGGATGACGTCAGCGCATGTCGAGTCAGCATTATTGCCCTCCTCCTTGGGCAGAGTGGCGCCTAGGTGAGGCCGACGAGGCGACACGTCATGTCGCCATTATTACCCCTATCATATTCCCCCCCCCCCTCTCCCCCCGGAAGAAGCTATGCGTCGGTTATTGCAATTGGGGGGAGTTCGAGGCATGGCTTTGTCCTTTGGTGCCGCAGTAGTCTTAGGCGACATGAGGTCGAGCTCGCCTCGGGCGGGCAAGTGGGAGCATAGAGCCGAGGAGCACGACGCAAGCGGGCTGACCGCGCATGCATGTCTCGGGAAGCATAGGGTCGCGGAGCACGACGCAGGCGGGCTGGCCGCGCAGGCGTGTCTTAGGGAGCATAGGGCCGAGGAGCACAACGCAGGCGGGCTGGCTGCGCAGGCGTGTCTCGGGGAGCATGGGGCCAAGGAGCACGACGTAGGTGGGCTGGCCACGCAGGTGTGTCTCGGGAACATGGCGCCAAGGAGCACGACGCAGGCGGACTGGCCGCACAGGTGTGTCTCGGGAACATGAGGCCAGGGAGCACGACACAGGCGGGCTGGCCGCGCAGGTGTGGTCTCGGGCATTATGCGGCCGAGGATCACGACGCGGGCGAACAAACCGTGCGGGCGTTGTCGCGATGGTCATGCGGCCCGACGAAGCGACGGTTCGGCGCCTACGTCGCACGCATGCATGGTATACCGAGGTGAGTGGACGGCTCTACAAGCGATCCTTCACATACCCCCTCCTACGGTGCTTGGAGCCCGACGAAGCTCAAACAGTTCTGGCTAAGGTCCATAAGGGAGTCTGCGGGGAACACATCGACGGGCGAACCCTAGCACACAAAATACTTCGCTAAGGTTACTACTGGCCGACCATGTGCCGGGATGTGAAGGCCCACGTGCAACGGTGTAGTTCGTGCCAAGAACACGCCCGCACGCCCCGGCAGCCCGCGGTCCCGCTCACCCCCATCGACTGCGCATGGTCGTTCGCGCAATGGGGTCTGGACCTGCTCGGACCTTTACCCCCAGCCTCGGGATAGCGAAAGTACATCGTCGTAGGTGTGGATTATTTCACAAAGTGGGTCGAGGCCGAACCACTGGCGACGATCACGGAGCGGCAAATAGAAAAGTTCGTCTGGAGGAACCTGGTGACTCGGTTTGGCTTGCCCAAAACCATCATCACAGACAACGGGCCCCAGTTCACCGGCAGAAGGTTCTAGGAGTTCTGCGCGAACCACAGAATCCAGCTAAAGTTCAGCTCGGTGGCTTAGCCTCAGACGAACGGGCTAGCAGAGGTAACCAATCAGTCCATTCTGGACGGGCTCAAAAGAAGAGTATCCGCAGCCCGATCGGCTTGGACGGACGAACTCCCGAGCATCTTATGGTCACTATGCACCACCCCCAAGACCGCGACTGGAGAGTCCCCTTACAGCCTCGCGTTCGGAACCGAAGCTGTCCTGCCGCCCGAGGTAGCCATTACCACCCTTCGGACAAGAAGCTATGACGAGAAAGTCTCGAATGAAGGACTTCGAGCCAGCCTCGACGTGCTCGAGGAGCGACGCGCCGATGCACACTTGAAGGCCCTCTCTTATAAAAGAGCCGTCGCAAGGGTCAACAACAGGAAGGTACGACCCCGACCAATTAAGTTAAGTGACCTAGTCCTGCGCAAGACCGAGGTCAGTGACCCGACCCGAGCGAGGGGGAAGCTGGCCCCAAAATGGGAGGGACCTTATCGGGTTGTCGAGGTAATCCGACCGGGTACATACCGGCTCGTGACAATGGACGGTTCTCCTTTACCGAGAACCTGGAACGTCCAGAACCTTAAGAAATTCTTCGTCTAAGAAAGGAGTTTCTTTGAAGGAGTTTCTTTCTTTGGCCTAAGGGAAGAAAAAGTTTTTTCGTCCGAGGAAAAAGAAGTTTTTCGTCTAGGAAAGAGGAAGTTTCTCGTCCAAGGAAGAAGAAGCTTTTCGCTTGCGCTAAAAAAAGAAGCTGAGCAATGCACGAGAAGAGAAAAAGTTTTCTTTTATTTCAAGAGGAAACCAACTTACAAGACTCGACCCCGACTTACAAAATCGACTAACACCTTAGAAAAACAAAAATACAGGACTTTTCTTTGTTACAGGGGGACGTCCAGGCGGTCGTCAAAGGGGACATCCTCGGGCATGTCTACCTCCAGATCCTCGGGGTGGGGAGTGAAGGGATCCTCCTCCACCTCGAGGCCGGGGTGACGAGCGCGGAAGCGGGACGTGGCGATTCAGTATCCGTATTCAAAGGACACCCGCCCCGTCCGCGTCAGCCCGAGTTCGAACCCCTCGGACTTCTTGTACGACTCGATGAGCTCCCTGTCCTTGATGGGTCGGAGACGCGCCTCTTCTGCCAGCGTTTTCGAGGCCGCTCTCATCTCCGCCTTCGCCTCATCCAGCTTTTTGCTGAGGGCGCTCGCCTCCGTCTTCAATAGACGGAGCTCGGTCCGCTCCACCCTTAGGATCTGCTGGAGCTCCTCACTCGATTTCTTGGAGGCCTCGAGCTCTGACCTAAGGCGAGCCGCCTCTGCATCCAAGTCCGCCGCGTGCTTCTCGGCAGCCGCCACTACCTCCGGACCGGCCCCGGCCTCCTCGACCTGACGGCGGAGCTCGGCATTACGGCTGACGAGGCCCCCGATGACCCGGCCAGCGTCACGCACCCTATCCATCAGGGCCGTTGCATAGTGAAGGCCCTATAAGAAAAAGACGGGTCAGGAAGAACAGCGTCGAGAAACAAGCCCAAACGAGAAGAAGGAGAAGCGCTTACCCAGGTCAGGGACTAAGCGGACTTGTTGAGCAGAGCCTCCGAGGGCAGGGTGTACAAATCCCGAGCCATGTCAGGATGAAGCGCACCTCGAAGGAAGGTCGCGGAGGAATCTCCTCCGGCCCACACCCTATCCCCCCGGGACAGGCCTCCCCAGCGGGCGACCAAGGGGTCGCTGGCCTCCCCGATCGGGATCTCGACCACCAGCCGCACCAGGAACGACTCCTCGTCCCCAGCAGGCAGCCGGCATAAGTCACGTACGGAGAAAGGGCGTGGACCCTGCCCAGCCGTCCGTCGACTAGGCCCGGCCTCCGACCCGACGGGGGCCCGCTTCAGCCCCCTTTGAAGGTGCTGCATTTGTCTTCTTCCGAGGGCGCCCGGCCTCGACCTCCAGCGGAGCGTCCTTCGAGCCGAGCTACAGGTCGGCTGGCAATGCTGGGGGAGGAGCTTGCGGCACATTACCCCCCAGAAGCGATCGGAGGTTCACCATTTCTACAAGAAATAGGAAAGATATTAGTACCAGGAGTAAGTCGCGCAAATACCCGAACCAAACGTTACTGACGTACCCAGTGGCATCGGGCTGAGACCCGCCTCAACTAGCCACTGCTCGGTCATGTTCCAGAGGGCCTGGGAGATGGGGAGAATCTCCCTGAGCCTCCCCAGGTCTTGGCGCTCTGCTTCACTCAAGCTTGGGGTGGTGTTGTTGACCGCCCTCGCGGACCACCGAACCCCAAAACCCCAGTCCTTTACGCGGCTAATGTAAAAAAACCTCCCCTTCCATCCTTTATTATTGGAGGGAGCCCCCCCGACTCGAAAGCCCGTCTGGACAGATAGGAAGTAACCCCCCGAACCTTTGGAGAGGCGATAGCAGGAGAGAAATAGGTTGAGGGTAGGGGTGATGTTGGCATGGTGGCATTCCCCCAGGAATACCACTAGGTAACGCCAGGAGTTCGACGCCACCTGGGACGACGAAATTCGCCAGAAAGAGATACAAGATACAATGAGGGGGTGGAGGGGAAAGCACAGACCCACCTCCAGGGCGTCTAAGGTCAGCGCGAAACCCTTCGGGACCGGGTCGTATGCCCGCTGTCCTAGTTCAGGGGCACTAAGGATGTGGTCCTCCGGGATGCTATAACGCTCCCGGAGCCCCCCCAACAGTGACCCACTCACAGTGGAGTCATTGTCGTGCGGCCACATCAAGGCCTCCAAGGCCTGCGTCGCTTCCCCGTTAGAGGATTCCACGGGAGACGTTGGGGACGCCCCCCCTCAGCTACACAGGAAGGGGAAGAAGGAGAGGGAGAAGAGGATGACATCTCCACTGACCTTAACAAGGAGGAGCTATGAGGAAAGGGAGGACGACCCAGGAAGCGGGGAAGAAAACTGGAAAGGGGACGGCAAGACTTGAAGAAGGAGACTCAGCGGCGAAAGATAAAAGCGAAGCTGGGCGTTCGCTATTTAAAGAGGATATCCCGCCAGAACAAACGCCCCTTCACCTCCCGAGAATGGGCGGCAGCCCACCCATGCACGCGCGTAATCGTCACGTTAGAAACGCCAAAAGACGACCCGCCTTAATGAGGGCCTGACGTGGCAGCCCCGCTGAAGCGGCAATGCCCTAGCGCCTCGATCTCAATGCCCGAAAGCATGCGGCAAAAGTAACCAGTCCCCTCAGAAAGGAAATCAAATACGATAGCTTTTCGACTCCCGCTACTACTAAGTAGGCAAGGAGGGAAAGAAACACAAGTGGCTTTTCGGGCCGCTAGACCGTGTCGTGCTACTCGGCCTACTCGGCCGCATGATGCCCGAGACCACGCCTGCACGGTCTATCCGCCTGCGTCGTGCTACTCGGCCGCATGACCATCACGACCACCCCTGCGCGGTCTGTCCGCCTGCGTCGTGCTACTCGGCCGCATGACCATCACGACCACGCCTACACGGTCTGTCCGCCTGCGTCATGCTACTCAGCCGCATGACCATTGCGACCACGCCTGCGCGGTCTATCCGCCTGCGGCATGCTAGGAGCGCCTCGTATTCCGCCTCGTTGTTAGTGGCCTGGAACCCAAAGCGGAGGGAACGTTCGAACGACTGCCCGTCGGGAGCTTGCAGCACTAGCCCCGCGCCAGCGCCTTTTGAGTTGACCGATCCGTCGACGTGCAGGACCCAGGCTTTGGGAGGTTGTTCGAGACCCTCGTCCCCGATCTGGGTTAATTCTGCGATGAAGTCGGCCACGGACTGGGCTTTGATAGCGGTCCTGGGCACGTATTGTATGTCATGCTCGCCGAGCTCCACCGCCCATTTGAGAAGACGTCCTGCAACATCAAATTTAGACAAGATCTGCCGAAGCGGCTGGTCAGTAATGACCTCCATCGGGTGAGCCTGGAAGTAGGGGCGTAGCTTCCGGGCTGACAGCATGAGCGCAAGTGCCAGCTTCTCAATCAGTGGGTATCGTTCCTCTGGCCCGTTCAAGACGTGGCTGACGTAGTAGACTGGAAGCTGTTCGTCGGAATCTTCCTTGACCAGGACTGAAGGTAGAGGCCTAGCATTCTGCCGTCCATTGAAAATTTTTCGGGTTCTTCAGTGCTCTGAAGAAGGGGAGGTAGCGATCACCTGATCGGGCAAGTAAATGGGACATGGCGACGAGCCTCCCGTTAAGGCGTTGTAGGTCTTTGATCGTCCGAGGTGACTGCATATTGATGATCGCCTGGACTTTCTCCGGGTTGGCGTCAATTCCTCTCTCGTGTATGATGAACCCGAGGAACTTCCCCGAGGTGACGCCGAAGGCACACTTCGCGGGGTTGAGTCGCATGCCGAACTCGCGTAGCGTGGCGAATGCCTCGGCCAGATCGGTAAGATGAGCTCCTGCTTCTTGGCTTTTCACAATCATGTCGTCGACGTAAACTTCCATGTTTCGCCCGATCTGGTGAGCGAATATCTTGTTCACCGTTCTCTGGTATGTAGCCCCGGCGTTCTTCAATCCGAAGGGCATGACCTTATAAAAGTAAACCCCTTGATCGGTGAGAAAGGTCGTATGCTCTTGGTCTTCGGGTGCCATTCTGATCTGGTTGTATCCCTTGAAGGCGTCCATAAATGAGAGGCGGGTGTGTCCGGCTGTAGCGTCGACCAACTGGTCGACCTTTGGGAGGGGGTAGCAATCCTTTGGGCATGCATTGTTGAGACTGGTGTAATCAACGCATATCCTCCAGCTTCCATTAGGTTTCTTGACGAGGACTACATTGGATAGCCATCGGGGATATCTGACTTCTTCTATGAAGTCTGCCGCTAAAAGTCGGCCCACTTCTTCTCGTATGGCGAGCTGCCGATCAGGGGCCTGCCGTCTAGGTTTTTGCTTTATCGGGCGAGCGTCAGGTGAGATATTGAGGTGGTGCTACGCAACCTCCGGGTCGACACCAGTCATGTTTGATGGTGACCAGGCAAAGACATCGACGTTTTCTTGCAAGAAGCCGACGAGCTGCCTTTGTTCCTGCTCGGGTAGCTCCGATCCGATCTTGATCGTTTGGTCTGGCTGACCCTCTAGCAGCGACAAGTCGATGGTGGACCCCCTCGGCTCAGGATAGGGGGCTGGCTTCTTCGCCTCCCGGGGGTCCGCCAATGGTGGTTCGACCCTTGCTCTCTTATGTAACGAGACGACGGTCAGGTAGCAGCGCCTGGATTCTCGGGGGCTTCCCGCGACCTCCCCAGTCCCGGCGTGGGTCAGGAACTTCACGGTTTGGTAGTAGGTTGAGACGACGACTCTGATTTTGTTGAGGGTCGGCCGGCCGAGAATGACGTTGTATGCAGCGGGGAGGTCAATCACTAAGAAGGTGGTCATCACTGTCTTCGACCTCGGTGGGGCTCCCAGGGTCAAGGGTAAAGTGATCGCCCCCAGCGGTGAGATTGAATCACTGGTGAATCTGGTGAGTGCCGAGAATATCGGCTTCATGTTATCTCCGGATAAACTAAGCTTTTGGAAGGCGTCGAAGTAGAGTATGTCGGCCGAGCTCCCGGTATCGACCATGATCCTTCTTACTTGTGCATTGGCAATCCTGGCCGATATCGCGAGCGCATCGTCGTGCTCGATTTGTTCGGATGTTCCGGCCGGGAAAGTAACCTCAGGCTCGGGCCCGTGCCTGGGAGCTTCGGCCGGAGCAGCTTGGGCGTACGCCTTTCTTCTAGTCATGGAATCCCCGCCAGATGCGGGGCCGCCAGCTATCACGTCGATGTGTCGTTCGATGGGACCCTCCGGGCGCGGTGAAAGTTCCTTACTCGGCCGAAGGTACTGGTCGAGGTGTCCCTTATGAATGAGCTTCTCGATCTGCCTTTTTAACTCCCGACAGTGTTCAGTGTCATGCCCATGTTGCCGGTGGAAGCGGCAGTACTTCGATTGGTCCGTCAGCGCCCGCGGACTCCTCATCGGGTAGGGCTCTTTGAGCAGTCCCTTCTCCCTTATGTGGAGGAATATTTCCGTTCGGGACGAGTTCAAGGCAGGGAGAGGGGGCCTCGATGTCGGCGGGTCGGATCTGTCCAACCTACGCCGAGACGCAGCGGGTTGCTGCTGCCGGGGCGGCTCCGGCTTGACCCTCTTGTGCTCTTCGCGCCTCCCGGCCATCCATGTCTCTGCGGCGACGAACTGGCTCGCCCGCTGGAGCATCTCGGGTACCGTCGTGGGGGGTCGCTCCACTAGAGACCAGAAGAACCTGGAAGTGTAATATCCCCCATTTTTAAAAATTTAATAAATGCTTATTTGTAAATATGAGGATTATTTAATAATTTTTTATATTAAATAATATTATAATAGAAGTTTAATATGATTTATGAAAGTTTCAGATTTAAGTTATAAAAAAAAAAAAAATTTAGTGGACATGTGTCACTAGCTAGCCTAATGGTGCCACCTAAGTTTGCTCTAAGGATGACACCTAGCACTTTTCATGCATGCTTGCCACCTTGAAACTTTACAACTCTTGTGTTAACAAAAAGTAATTAAGTAAGAGATTAAAGGAGAAACTAAATGTAACCTTCAGATGCTGCATCCAACGTGAGTTTAAGAAGAGAAGAGAAGGGAAGAAGAAGAAGAAGAGGAATTGAAGAAGAAGATTTGATTGAGGTTTTGCATCAACTCCCCCCATTTGGGAATCAAATTTGTTTAAGGCAAGTGTTCTAACCTCTTCCTACAGAACTCCTAATCTTTGTTTTCCTTTTAATTCTTCATAATGCAAAAGATTTCAGCTTAGTACCAAACCGTTCTTTCCTTTTGATACAAATCCATGAATCTGAAATTTTTTTGGTAATCTGACCTCTATTCAATATTTCGGTCATAACATTTTGTAGTAAACTCTGATTTAGACAAAACCTATTCCATTTGAAAGTAGACTCAAATATCTTTATTTTGACACTAAGATTGAATGATTCGGAGTTTAAATGACTACTAAGACTTCTGTTTCAATTAACCCTACAGATTATGCAAAATAGGGATTGAAATTTCTGACCTTCTGTTACTAAATTGCTCATAACTCTCTAGAAAAAATTCTGAATTAAGCAAAACTTAGTTCCTTGGAAACTAGATTCGTGTATCTTTCTTTTGACACCTAGTTGGAAATTTTGAAGTATGTTTGCCTTCTAAAACTTCTGTTTAAATCGATTCTATCAAGTCTGCAAAACAGGGATGATCAATTCTGACCTTCCTTTACTCTATTTGTTGTAACTTCCTGTTAAGAACTCAAAAAAATTATGAATCTGAGTTTATCTGAAAATAGATTGAAACAGCTTTCCAATGACACCTATTTTTAGTGATTTGGAGTATGTTTGGTCACTCGAACAATTCAGAAAACGTACCATTCAAATTCTGTCATAGTTGAAAACTTTGTTGGGTTTTGCCTATTCAATTTTCATCCTATTGTAAATATGATTTCTACTAAATTCTTCTTCAATTGAGCTTTATATTAGTCCTTTGAAGTTCTTGTATTGTTCATCCTGAAATTATTGTATAACTGAAATTTATTATGTAATGCTTTGTTTGCATTTCCTTGTTTGATAAGGCACATGCATATCTTCGTTGTTCCGCATGTGTTTCTGATATGTGTCAATGTTATTGTTCATACTACCCTTTTGTACTCTGGTGTCTTGTGGGATATTGTGAACCTTTGCCAGAAATGGTAAAGGGAGTTATGCTTAGAGCCCGCGATTGTTCTGCCGGCCCCATTGACTTCACTCAGACGTGGGTGGATGGAACTCCCAGACGTGGGAGACTTATGCTTGGTGGTCATCCAGAAATGGATGAATCACATTATGTATGTGGTCCCACAGTGCCATCTATGCTCATTGATATGATATCCAAAGTTTTGTTTATGAGTTCATATTATGCTTTGGATAAAAATGGAATGCATGCTACATCAAGAATGACATACAAGCTTGTGTTTATTATTCGGTTCACTTGTTATACTTTGAAGTGTTTCGTTTGTCATTATTATGCCCCCAAACACTCTTATACCTTTGGATATGCACCTAAATACTTCATGTGCCATTTGATACATGCCTAAATGCTTCCTTTGCCAATGAAATGCTCTAATTTCCTTTCTCCTATTGTTATGTCTAATGCCTGTTTTTGAACGAGGTAAACCTTTGTGATTTTATATCAAAAGAGATGACTTCAAATGAACACTTGTATTTATACTTTTGTATCTTGATACTAAGCTTGCTTGAACTTCTCCTATTGCCATGGATATGTTAGACGCTTGCTGAGCTCTTTATGCTCACCCCGTTGCTATATAAATTTTTCAGGGTAGCTTGTCACGCACTGAAAAGCTAGAATTGGGTTAAAGCAGTGAAAGGCTAGAAGATGTTTAAGCTAATCTTTGTTGGATGATGGTTTTTGTTGTATAGTAAACTTTACTTCTGATGTAATGTTAAGGATCTGTTGATACTTATGTGTTGTAAAATGTCAAAGGACCGCTCATGTGTATGGAATGATAAGTTTAAGATGTGTAAGGATAAGAACTCATGGTAAATAATTATCTTTTTGTGATTGTATATACTTCTATGATTATGGATTTGTGTTGTGGTTGATGTTTAGTTGACTTGTCTTTGGATTTTGTGAATCTCTAAGTGAAGTGGATTATGATTTATGTAATGTACATGTTTATGAATTGTGAATATTGATTTTTGAATGATTCTTAGTATCCTCAAATTGTTAGATTGGATCCTGGATTGAATTGATGATCAATTATAATATTATTGATTTTTAGACAGGGTCACACTTCCTGAATGCGATAATTCAGGGGGGCGTGACATAGTTGGTATCAGAGCATGATTTGAGGATTTCTAAGAATTTTGATATGCTAGATGTGTAATAAATTTTGAGGTTTAGTGATTTTTATTTAGAGACTGATCAAAAGTTTTTTTTTTGTTATTTTTAGGAAGCAAGGATGACAAGGTCATCTGGTTCTCCTGTTGCATCTACTTCTGATCAATTGAGTAGAATTATGAAAACTCTAGAGGCGATGACACAAGTAATGCAACAACAAGTCCGACAGGGAAGAAATGATGAAGGTGGGAATTCAAACCAGACTGGGTTGGGAATTGAACAGTTTAAAAAGCTTAGTCCTCCCAGTTTTGGTGGTGAGCCTGATCCAATGGTAGCAGAACAATGGATGATGCGGATGGAGAAAATATTTGATGTTTTAAATTGCCCAGATGATAAGAAGGTTTCTCTTGCTACCTTCATGCTAGAAGGAGAGGCTGAGCACTGGTGGCGAACTATGAAGAGGATTTCTGAAGCTCGACAGGAGCCAATCACTTGGAAGGTATTTACAGAGAAGTTCAATGATAAATATTTTCCAGATTGTATCAGAGAGCAGAAAGAATTGGAATTCCTGAATCTCATCCAGGGAAATTTGACAGTAGCCAAATATGAGTCTAAATTCACCGAGCTCTCTAGATTTGCCACACATATGATTGATGATGAATATAGGAAAGCAAGAAGATTTGAAAGAGGATTAAGGCCGACAATAAGAAGCCGGATATCAGTTTTAAAACTCCAAGTATACACTGATGTAGTAGAAAGAGCTTTCATACTTGAAAAAGACTTGGAGGAGATCCAAGAAATCAGGGACAAGAATAGCAAGGATAAGTTTGTTGGTAAAAGTAAGAGAGGAAATGAAGCAGAAAGAAGTAACAAGAAGGTAAAGGTACCTAGATTTGAGGAAGGAACTTCATCGCAAAGAACTCTATCGTGTACAAAATGTGGACGTAATCATGAAACAAGTGAGTGTTTTCGGGTGACTGGAGCCTGTTTTGCTTGTGGAAAGTTAGATCATAAAGTCAGAGACTGCCCACTAAACAAGAAGAAAGAGCCGCTACTCCCTAAGCCGACAGCCCATGCTAGAGTATATGCTATCACAGAACAAGATTCCAGAGCCTCTAAATCAGTGGTTGAAGGTATTCTACATGTTTCTAATAGAAATGCAAAAGTTTTGTTTGATCCTGGCTCCAACTTGTCTTTTGTTTCACAATATTTTGCTTGTTACTTGGGCATTCAACCTAAACCACTAGATTATTTGCTACACGTAACTACTGCTGTTGGGGATTCCTTGACTACAAATCTGGTTTATCCATCTTGTTTGATTTCTATTGGAGAACATGAACTCCTTGCCAATTTGATACTCCTAGAAATCCAAGGTTTTGATATTATACTTGGCATGGATTGGCTATCTTCCTATCATGCTAGTATTGATTGCTATACAAAAATAATTACTTTCTGCATACCAGATCAGCCTATATTTTACTTTGAGGGTATTAGGCATGATTTGCCTCCTTGCTTGATATCAACACTTCAAGCTTATCGTCTTATGCAGAAAGGTTGTTTTTGTTACATTGTGTGTGTAAAGGAGCATTCAAATCAAGAAACTCACCTAAATGAAATTACAGTGGTCAAAGAGTTCCCTGATGTATTTCCAGATGAATTGCCTGGTTTATCTCCAGATAGAGAGGGAGAATTTGCTATTAATTTGGTCCCTGGGACAGCCCCAATATCTAAGCCACCCTACAGAATGGCACCACTCGAGCTCGAGGAATTGAAGAAGCAAATACAAGAATTGTTAGATAAGGGTTTCATTCGACCCAGCGTCTCACCGTGGGGTGCTCCAGTGCTATTAGTTAAGAAGAAGGATGGGACGTTGAGGCTTTGTATTGATTATAGACAGTTGAATCAAGTGACCATAAAAAACAAGTATCCCCTACCCAGGATTGATGACTTGTTTGATCAATTGCAGGGTGCACAAGTATTCTCCAAGATTGATCTAAGATCAGGTTACTATCAGTTGAAGGTCAAGAAGGAGGATATTCCAAAAACAGCCTTTAGGACTCGATATGGTCACTACGAATTTTTAGTTATGCCTTTTGGCTTGACTAATGCTCCTGCAGCTTTTATGGAACTGATGAATAGAATATTTCAGCCACTCTTAGATGATTGTGTAATTGTATTCATTGATGACATATTAGTATATTCAAGAAGTAATCAAGAGCATGATAAACACTTGAGAGATGTATTATCTATACTAAGAGAAAAGAAGCTGTATGCAAAGTTCAGCAAATGTGAATTTTGGTTGAAGGAAATTGCTTTCTTAGGCCACGTGATTTCAGGAAGGGGCATATCTGTTGATCCAAAGAAGGTGGAAGCAGTAGTTAATTGGGAAGTGCCAACAAATGTAACAGAAATTAGAAGTTTCTTGGGCATGGCAGGTTATTACAGGAGATTTGTGGAGGGATTTTCTCAAATTGCTCATCCCCTTACCAAACTGACTCAAAAGAATGCGAAATTTGAATGGAGTGGTGATTGTGAGCAAAGTTTCCAAGAATTAAAAAGAAGATTAACTAGTGCCCCTATTCTCACTATTCCAAGTGGTAATGAAGGATTTGTAGTTTATACTGATGCTTCAAGAAAAGGCCTTGGAAGTGTTTTGATGCAAGAAGGGAAAGTAATTGCTTATGCTTCAAGGCAGCTAAAGAATTATGAATTGAATTATCCGACTCATGATTTGGAATTGGCAGCAATCATCTTTGCTCTAAAGATTTGGAGACATTACTTGTATGGGCGGACATTTGATATCTTCACTGATCACAAGAGTTTAAAGTATATTTTTACACAGAAGGAGTTAAATATGAGGCAGCGAAGATGGATAGAACTTCTGAAGGATTATGATTGTACCATCCGTTATCACCCAGGTAAAGCAAATGTTGTAGCTGATGCACTTAGTAGAAAATCTACAAGTTTTATGGCTAGTCTAGTTGTGAAGCAATGGAAGCTATTAGAAAGAAATTATGATTCAAATGTAATAAGGAAAGGGCAAGACTCAATAATGTTGATGGCCTCTATCCAGGTGCAAACTGATCTCATTCAACAAATTAAAGAAGGACAACTACGAGATCCACATTTAATATACTTGAGGAATGAAGTTGAAAAGGGATTGAAGTTGAATTTTCAAATTTCAGATGATGGCCTATTGAGATTTGGGGATAGAATATGTGTTCCAAATGACTCAGATATCAAGAACCAAATTTTGAACGAAGGCCACAATTCAAAGTACACTATGCATCCTGGTAGCACAAAAATGTACAGAGATCTCCAAAGTCATTATTGGTGGAAAGGCATGAAGAAGGAGATTGCAATATATGTTTCAAGGTGTTTGACTTGTCAGCAAATCAAAGCAGAACACCAGAGACCTGGAGGTTTGTTACAGCCCTTAGATATTCCTGAATGGAAATGGGAATGCATTACTATGGACTTTGTTTCAGGACTACCCAGAACCTCTAGAAAGCACGATGTTATTTGGATCATTGTTGATAGGTTAACCAAATCTGCACATTTCTTACCAATCAATATGACTTATTCTCTTGATAAGCTTGCAGATTTGTATGTTGATGAAATAGTAAGACTTCATGGTGTCCCGAAGGAGATTATCTCAGATAGAGACTCCAGATTTCTTTCTAGATTGTGGAGGAGATTACAAGATTCTATGGGCACCAAAGTAAAGTTTAGCACTGCCTATCACCCTCAGACCGATGGTCAATCTGAAAGAACAATTCAAGTACTTGAGGATTTGCTTAGAGCCTATGTTATAGATTGGAGAGGTGAATGGGATAAAGATATTTCTCTTATTGAGTTCACTTACAATAATAGTTACCATTCGAGCATTCAGATGGCTCCTTATGAGGCATTGTATGGGCGAAAATGCAGAACGCCTATATGTTGGGAAGAAGTTGGTGATAGGAAGTTGTTAGCACCAGATAAAGTACAAGAGACTACTGAAAAGATTCAGGTTATCATAAAAAGGCTAAAGGCTGCTCAGAGTCGGCAAAAGAGCTATGCTGATAACAGAAGACGAGATATCGAGTTCCAAGTAGGGGATTTTGTATTCCTAAAGGTCTCCCCTTCCAAAGGCGTTGCAAGATTTGGAAAGAAAGGAAAGTTAAACCCAAGGTTCATTGGACCTTTTGAGATCCTTGAAAGAATTGGCTCTGTCGCTTACAAGATTGCCTTACCACCATCGATGTGTCATATTCATGATATATTTCATGTGTCAATGCTCAGAAAGTATATACCTGATCCCTCTCATGTCATTGAGTATGAGCCGATTGTGATTGAGAAAGACTTATTTTACAAGGAAGAGCCCATTCGGATTATTGATAAAAAAGAGAAGATCTTAAGAAATAGAATCATTACTCTGGTTAAAGTAATTTGGAAGCATCATTCTACAAATGAAACGACCTGGGAGCTAGAGGAAGAAATGAAGAAAGGTTATCCTCATCTTTTCGATGAATGAGGTATGATAAATTTAGAGGACTAAATTTTCTTTTAAGAAGGGGAGAGTGTAATATCCCCCATTTTTAAAAATTTAATAAATGCTTATTTGTAAATATGAGGATTATTTAATAATTTTTTATATTAAATAATATTATAATAGAAGTTTAATATGATTTATGAAAGTTTCAGATTTAAGTTATAAAAAAAAAAAAAAATTTAGTGGACATGTGTCACTAGCTAGCCTAATGGTGCCACCTAAGTTTGCTCTAAGGATGACACCTAGCACTTTTCATGCATGCTTGCCACCTTGAAACTTTACAACTCTTGTGTTAACAAAAAGTAATTAAGTAAGAGATTAAAGGAGAAACTAAATGTAACCTTCAGATGCATCCAACGTGAGTTTAAGAAGAGAAGAGAAGGGAAGAAGAAGAAGAAGAGGAATTGAAGAAGAAGATTTGATTGAGGTTTTGCATCAACTCCCCCCATTTGGGAATCAAATTTGTTTAAGGCAAGTGTTCTAACCTCTTCCTACAGAACTCCTAATCTTTGTTTTCCTTTTAATTCTTCATAATGCAAAAGATTTCAGCTTAGTACCAAACCGTTCTTTCCTTTTGATACAAATCCATGAATCTGAAATTTTTTTGGTAATCTGACCTCTATTCAATATTTCGGTCATAACATTTTGTAATAAACTCTGATTTAGACAAAACCTATTCCATTTGAAAGTAGACTCAAATATCTTTATTTTGACACTAAGATTGAATGATTCGGAGTTTAAATGACTACTAAGACTTCTGTTTCAATTAACCCTACAGATTCTGCAAAATAGGGATTGAAATTTCTGACCTTCTGTTACTAAATTGCTCATAACTCTCTAGAGAAAATTCTGAATTAAGTAAAACTTAGTTCCTTGGAAACTAGATTCGTGTATCTTTCTTTTGACACCTAGTTGGAAATTTTGAAGTATGTTTGCCTTCTAAAACTTCTATTTAAATCGATTCTATCAAGTCTGCAAAACAGGGATGATCAATTCTGACCTTCCTTTACTCTATTTGTTGTAACTTCCTGTTAAGAACTCAAAAAAATTATGAATCTGAGTTTATCTGAAAATAGATTGAAACAGCTTTCCAATGACACCTATTTTTAGTGATTTGGAGTATGTTTGGTCACTCGAACAATTCAGAAAACGTACCATTCAAATTCTGTCATAGTTGAAAACTTTGTTGGGTTTTGCCTATTCAATTTTCATCCTATTGTAAATATGATTTCTACTAAATTCTTCTTCAATTGAGCTTTATATTAGTCCTTTGAAGTTCTTGTATTGTTCATCCTGAAATTATTGTATAACTGAAATTTATTATGTAATGCTTTGTTTGCATTTCCTTGTTTGATAAGGCACATGCATATCTTCGTTGTTCCGCATGTGTTTCTGATATGTGTCAATGTTATTGTTCATACTACCCTTTTGTACTCTGGTGTCTTGTGGGATATTGTGAACCTTTGCCAGAAATGGTAAAGGGAGTTATGCTTAGAGCCCGCGATTGCTCTGCCGGCCCCATTGACTTCACTCAGACGTGGGTGGATGGAACTCCCAGACGTGGGAGACTTATGCTTGGTGGTCATCCAGAAATGGATGAATCACATTATGTATGTGGTCCCACAGCGCCATCTATGCTCATTGATATGATATCCAAAGTTTTGTTTATGAGTTCATATTATGCTTTGGATAAAAATGGAATGCATGCTACATCAAGAATGACATACAAGCTTGTGTTTATTATTCGGTTCACTTGTTATACTTTGAAGTGTTTCGTTTGTTATTATTATGCCCCCAAACACTCTTATACCTTTGGATATGCACCTAAATACTTCATGTGCCATTTGATACATGCCTAAATGCTTCCTTTGCCAATGAAATGCTCTAATTTCCTTTCTCCTATTGTTATGTCTAATGCCTGTTTTTGAACGAGGTAAACCTTTGTGATTTTATATCAAAAGAGATGACTTCAAATGAACACTTGTATTTATACTTTTGTATCTTGATACTAAGCTTGCTTGAACTTCTCCTATTGCCATGGATATGTTAGACGCTTGCTGAGCTCTTTATGCTCACCCCGTTGCTATATAAATTTTTCAGGGTAGCTTGTCACGCACTGAAAAGCTAGAATTGGGTTAAAGCAGTGAAAGGCTAGAAGATGTTTAAGCTAATCTTTGTTGGATGATGGTTTTTGTTGTATAGTAAACTTTACTTCTGATGTAATGTTAAGGATCTGTTGATACTTATGTGTTGTAAAATGTCAAAGGACCGCTCATGTGTATGGAATGATAAGTTTAAGATGTGTAAGGATAAGAACTCATGGTAAATAATTATCTTTTTGTGATTGTATATACTTCTATAATTATGGATTTGTGTTGTGGTTGATGTTTAGTTGACTTGTCTTTGGATTTTGTGAATCTCTAAGTGAAGTGGATTATGATTTATGTAATGTACATGTTTATGAATTGTGAATATTGATTTTTGAATGATTCTTAGTATCCTCAAATTGTTAGATTGGATCCTGGATTGAATTGATGATCAATTATAATATTATTGATTTTTAGACAGGGTCACACTTCCTGAATGCGATAATTCAGGGGGGCGTGACAGGAAGGCCATAGGCCTATCATGAATGCCTGCATCAATAGAGAAGGGTGAGCGTCTTAGAACCCTCGGATCTGCATCGTAAAATGGTTCACAAAATAGGAGAGGGGCTCATCCTCCCTTTGATTGAGTCCGAGGAGCAACACCAAGGATGGCTTCGGACGGGCGTAGGCCAGGAAGTTGAGCTCGAAGTCTCAGGCGAGCTGATCGAAGGAAGAGATGGTCCCGGTCTTCAGGCCGCTGTACCACGCGCGGGCCGGTCCCCTCAAGGTCGTTGGGAACGCCCTGTACATCAAGGCGTCAGAAGTCCCATATAGCGCCATTTGGGCGCGAAATGTAGCTACGTGATCCGCGGGGTCAGTGGCGCCGTCATAGGCGTCCAGCGACAGGAGTCGGAAGTGTGGTGGAATCACTTGATCTTGTATTTCGGGTGCAAACAGGGACCCTTGGTGTCCGTCCGCTCCGAGCTCCCCCTTTGACCTGCGAACCTCCTGCTGTACTTCGTCGAGGCGTTGATTGAAGAGGCGCAACCGGGCTCGCAGGGCGTTCGTCGAGTCCGCGGATAGCGCCTCGGGCTCTGGGCGACTCGACGTGCATTCCGCCTCTCAATCCCCGGGCTGGGCCGTTTGGTTTCGAGGCGAAATAGGGCGCTCGGGGAGCGGCGCATGCGTCCGGGCAGGGGGCTCACGCTGTTGCAAAGGCTGGGTTGCATGCGGGGGCGTCGGTTGGGAGACAAGTGGGATGATAGTCTGCACCACGCCCGCCAGTGCTCGGACTTGGTGAGCGAGATCGTGGAAGGCTTCGGGCGAGACAGGCGGCGGGCCGACGGGGGCGTCGGGTGGCGACAAACCCGGGTCGTTGAACAGCCGCCAGTAGCGCTTCGACGTTGTGGCGGGGCGTTCGTCTCGGGGTTCATCACGTAGGGGATGTTATTCTGGGGTGTTGACCTGATGCAACCCCATAGCTGCGGGTTCGCTAGAGTGGATCTGCTGATCGCTCGACATTCGGGGCCCTCCTTCTAGCGCCAAAATTTTGCGGGAAACAACTGTATGCCATGGCCTCAGGGCCGACGCGGCTTGGTTCGGGTCCGAATGCGCGAGGATCTTGCGCGGCGTTCCTCGGGACAGTTGGGGTGGCCGGTTACGGTGGTCCGGTCAGGACGTTGTAGTCGGGAGTGAAGCCTCGCCGCGGCGCTGGGAAGGTGCAACCTCGCCCTTGTTCCTGCACACAGGTCGGGTCGGAAGCTCGGCCCGACCCCTCCGACGATCAAGTTAGATGATGTGGAAGCAATTTTTCTTAGTGAAGAAGTGTCCCCTCCTCGTTTAGAACTCGGGGGTATTTATAGGGCAGTTTAGTATTACCTGATGTGCCTGCCTACGGGAGGTAGGATCGTACCTCAGATTGTGTCTGACATTGCTATTGACGTTGCGTGGAGAACCGAACTGCCGTAGGGTATGGGCGAGGATCGGTCATCGTCCTCCTCTGCCCCGGTTAAGCGCGCGAGGTCAGACAACGATGAAGTCGTTGTCTGAGAGTGGATGACGTCAGCACATGTCGAGTCAACATTATTGCCCTCCTCCTTGGGCAGAGTGGCGCCCAGGTGAGGCCGACGTGGCGACACGTCATGTCGCCATTATTACCCCTATCAGTAATCACTTACAGAAATTTTGGATATTGTACACACTAACGTAATCCTTGTATCCTAATTATTCTCTTATGATGGTTGTTTGGGTTTTAGGCAAGAGACTCCGAGATGTGTACATTCATTATTGTTATATTAAATTTTTTCTAGTTTATCTCGTGATTTTTACATTTCGTGTTAGAGAGGTTTTTCAATGTAAATCTTGGTATCTTATTTGATTATAATTTTTATTTAATTTTACTATATAATTTTTTTTATCCCATCACTAAAGACATTTCCCTCGATTGTTCGATCTCGCTACCATTAGGGACTTCTAGTAGTGTTTATCTCTTTATTTTTTTTGTTGTCAGTTCATGACTTGATGTGTTAGTATTGTTGCATCAGAATTTGTTTTGTTTTTGGGCAATTGCAGTTTCTTTGGTATAATCAATTTCTTTTGGCAAGTGTAGTTTCTTTAGTAATAATGGATCTAAATGGCTACTCGGCTTTCGTCCAATTAAAGTCTTGTCCACCCTATTGATTTAAATGGCTGCTCGTCACGTACTATTGATTTATTTCTTCAAAATTTTGATACTCAATGTATATTCATAAGAATAAATCTTAATTATTTAATTTTTTTACTTAAATCTTTATTTAAAACTAAATCATCTTACGATTCTTCATGCCTAAATCCCTGATTAAAAAATTTTAAATTTAATTAAGATTCCTTCCTATAGTTAACTAAAATATTTACCAAAATGATTGTTTCATATCACAAACTATTCAGTGATTATAAAAATAATGGCGCTATTATAAATTCCAATGTTCCAGTATAACCTTGATCTGAAATGAGAAATAATGATCATGATCACCCATCACCTTGATTCAAACTTTCTTTCTTGCTATTCTGAATGGTGATGACACAGGACATGAATCATGATCCTCATTTTTTATTTCCACAATCATGTTTTTTGCCCAACAAAGACCACACTACGTGGAACATTTTATTTTGGTTAATAAAGAAGATACCATGCGTGGGATTGGAACAGTTCTGAATACTGCCGTGTACCTCATGAATGAAAGTCGTATGACATCTTGTCACTATTTTAGTGGAATGCCCAGTGGATTCGCTATCTTACAGTGAAATGAAATGGCAATATGCATCTAAAGATGTAGGATGTTGCTGGTCTCAATCATCAGCGCATGCCATCACTGAATTCTGTGCGAGTGGAAAGGAGCACAGGCGATGACGTCGGACACCGAAGTGCTTCCACACCACCAAACTATTATTTATTGCTGCTCGTAGTGCCTCTTTACATCATGCAATGCAACACCTTAGATCCAACTCTCGTTAGATCCTCGTCAGCGGAAGAAATCAAGTCTGCGAAGGAGGAACATGCCATGCGACAGAAGAGCAGCTTAATAGTACAGGCCATGAGAAGGTTTTGTGGACATGGATATCCCAACACCCGCTGTTCCATTCCATCAAGCACACAATACAGAGCGCCCTATACACGTAACACTCCACCGCCCACCCCGGAAGCACGAGCGCCCTCAGGCGGATGCTGCTGCGGCCACGCACACGGGGAGGTCCTTCTCGAAGTTTGGCGGCGCGCTCAGGATCGGATTGCTCTCGAAGAAGTTCACCGGCTTGAGGTCGAAGCTGGCGGACACGGTCGGCATGATCGGGTAATCTTCCTGGCAAGGGATGGATGCAGTCAGATGACGAGGACAGGAAGCCTAAGATTTTTTGCATTAGTGAAATCCAACAATTGCGGGCTAGAAGCGTTGGATGCAGTCAACTTATGTCGTTGGCTCCTGCCATCAACATGTCCTATGTCCTATGTCAGACGAATTACGTTGCCACTTGCTAACGTAAAGAAGAAGAACAGAGGGAAGAAAGGAACAAATGAGCAAAAAGATCTGAGTGCATGAACGCAAACCTTGACACGGATCAGCCCATCTGTTTGGAACTCCCAGTCGATGATGTAGTCGTAGTTCGCCACTGACGTTGCCATCCTCGCCATGAGCGTCACCTTCGGCCTCGCCTCCCGTATCTGCTCACAAGTCACACTAATGATGCATTTCATTTGATCAGATTGGCGTGACCGCCTTTGGATTGTGTCTTCTGTGAGCTTACATCCATGCCAGTGATCGGACTCTCGGAGTGGTGCCACGCGATGTCGCCCGCATACCGCTCGAAGATGCATACCATGTTCTCCCTGACGTAGGGCCGGCCGTCGGCGGCAGCGAACACGCCATCCATGTAGTGCGCGTTCCGGGGGCAGTCGTTGAGCGGCACGAGCGGCATCGCCTGCAGGCCGAACCCGTACTCGCCGGCGTCCATGTAGGTCTTGAAGTACCAAGCGTCAGTCGGGTCCATGTATGGCACGAAGAGCTCCGACACGAAGCCCTTGTGCATGACGCCCCGCCACTCTCCGGTGTCCGGGTCCCTCGCCCGAACTCGTGACACCACCACCCCGGCCCGCGCGTTCGCCTTGAGGTGGAACTCCCACTCGGCCCACCGCACCATGTGCCCCCCCTCCTCCACCTCGAAGCTTGGCCCCGCCGGCTGCTCGATCGATATCGGCTTCAGCCCCAGCCGCGACGAGTCATCGTTAAATCCCGCCACCACCTCGTACCGGTAGTCGGTGCCGACCGACTTGGGGATGGGGATGCCCCACCCCTGTTCGGAGATGCTCACTGCTAGTCATAAGTGCCCAGCAAGCCAATCACGTGAGTGATGGCACGTGTGACTTGATACAGAATCTTTTTGCTTATTATATTTTGGCATATATCACTTTATAACTATTGCATAAATGCATATATATTGTGATGTCCTTGGATTTGTGCAATGGGAATCGGATCGTGATGAGATCACGATAATGAGATCGATTCACCTTTAAACACATATCCTAAATAATCCCGGTCATAGGTTACTCGAGAGGGACATCGTGATAACCGGATAGACTGGTGTGCTGTATACCCGTCCATATGATGGATGCAGCTGGTCTCATAGCTGCTCGTGTAGGGACACTAGGGATACAGTACAGGTGCTCATTGGAGAATGAGTTCACTGATTGATCCGCTTACGGAATGCTGGATGGTTGATGATGCCTTATTGTCAGACAACGATTCCGTAGTCCTAGTGGTGTATCTGGTTCTTAGACTTGAGACACCAAGGATGTCCTGTATGAGTGCTCCACTCTTTGATACCAGACTTATAGGTTTGGCTGTTCCCAGATCTAGTACAGCTGGTCATTGGGAGTGGTAGTCGACCTTACGAGGGCTATTGAGTGTCGATAGAGGATCATCCACTCTCGGTATCATGAGAGGAATATCCCATGTGTTCTTGCTCAGACAAATCCCTGGCCAGGGTCATTCGGGTTGAGAGAGAAAGAGTTCTCCGGGAGAATCCGATTAGAGCGAGACTCGAGTAGAAACCGTATGGGTCTGACAGCACCATGCTCGATATACGGTCTCTGGGATATTAGATGGATGAGGGACTATAGGTACATGGTAACTGAGGACAGACAGGTCCAATGGATTGGATTCCCCTGTATCGTCTGGGGACTACGGCATAGTGACCTAGTACTTCCGTAGTCGATGAGTCGAGTGAATTATTACAGAGATAATAATTCACTGAGTTAGAAGGAGTTCTGACAGGTATGACTCACGGCCAGCTCGATATTGGGCCTAGAGGGTCACACACATATGGTAGGCATTGCGATGAGTAGAGGTTCGGATATGAGATATCCGACGGAGCCCTTGTCTTATTGGATGCAGATCCAATACCCACTAGGGAAAGGACCCATTAGGGTTTTGACACGGGATCTCTATAAATAGGAGGGATTCATAGGCTAGAGTCTTTGCTTGCCCTTCCTATTCTCCTCTCCCTCTCCACCTCAGAGTAGGCCTGGAGTTTTGAGGAGCGTCGTCGCAACCCTGCTGTGTGGATCACCGCTAGAGAGGAGGACGCTTGACCTCCTTCACCCTCTCCTAAGGATCTGCAAGGAAACAGGGATATACGATCTCCCTAGGTAACACAATCTCTATACGCAGTTTTTGTGTTTTTTGCGGATTTTGCGCACCAATCTTCGCACGACGATGAACATCTTTTTGGGAATCGGGGATTTTTGTTTTCTTGTTCTTCCGCTGCGCATATGATGTCGCCCCCCCTATGATTTCCTAACAGTGGTATCAGAGCCAGGTTGTTCGTGCGAATGATTGGTTTTGAACTGCGTGTATTGTGTTTAGGAAGAATTTTGACGTCAAAATCGTTGACGCAAAAGCAAGGAAGGGCAACAACAGTTGCTGCCCTCGATCTGCATGCCTGCAGCCACCTGCAGCGGCAGCCGCAGCCGCATCCAGGCAGCACAGCGCCGGCGCATGCGCAAGCGCTGTGCCTGCAGCAGCCGGCCGGCGGCCTGCTTGCAGCAGGCTTGCTGCCGGCGGGGCTGGCAACCCACGGGCAGAGGCGCCGCAGGGCAGCGGCGCCTACCGCCGAAAGGAAGCGGCGCCTGCCGCCGCAGGGCAGCGACGCGCGACGCCTGCCGCCGCAGGGCAGCGACGCGCGACGCCTGCCGCCGCTGCTCCCGCGGGCGAAACCCCCCCCACAGGGGCGGCCGCCCGGCGGGACAGCACCGCCTGCGGAGGCAGCGGCGCCCGAAGAGGGCGCCCACCCGCAGCGGCATCGCCGCCAGCGGGCGTGCCGCCTGCAGGCGAGGGCAGTGCCCTCGCCCCGCCGCACAGGCCGCCGCCGGCACGGTGGCGGCGGCGGCAGCAGCGAAAAGGGGAAAGGGTATTAGGGTTTTCTGCGCAAAAGACAGTTTTGCCCCTCGGAATTTGAGAAATTCTAGTTTCTGTCTTTTGTCCAAATTACGAAAATACCCTTAGGAATTGAGAAATTCCCTATATATCCCTGATTTCAGAAAATATTAATTAATTAAAAGGTTTAGTTGATTATTATTTTTATTATTATCTAGTAGTCCTACATGATGATGATTATTTATACATGTGATGTATGATGAGTGGACGGATGATCATGGACCGTGTGATGTGTGTACTTGTGATTATTATTATTGAGGTCTGCGAACCTCCATTATATTTCTCGTTTATTGTCGGGCCTGCGTGCCTATGATTAAGTTGTAATCACATGAGGAGGCGCAGCGGGAGCGTGGAAGCCATAGCGGGACCCACGAGACGGACGATCGTGATGCATGGAGATGCATCAAGATGTCGACGGAACCGACGAGGACGAGATGGACGATCACAAGGCATGGAGATGCACCGTTGCACACATAGATCTTGATGTGAGTGATTAGGCCTATTGGCTCGGGCCTAATCATATTAGGTTGTGGTCCATGATCATCTGGTGTGATTGCTTATACACATACTAGATATGTATATATATTTGCATGCGATGTAGATATATATTAAATATGTATATGTGTGACATGTCATATTAGGAGACCAAATCATAGAAACATCTCTCGATAATATTAAGTCGGTAAACGTGAGGTAATTAGATTGACCCACGTGGCCTTCCATCGTTATGAGTAGGAACCGAATCCCGGTGTAGGTTGAGTTGGTCGAGTCCCTCGAGACTCACCTATATCGCGATTCGCTATCTTGCTTACGACATAGAGATGTCACCGGTGACCTGAGGGCATGATATGCTTGGTCGAGTCCCTCGAGGGTATATCATCAAATCAGACTCATCTTGTAACGAAGGTGTTGACTTAACCGAGCATCATGGTTGGTCGAGTCCCTCGAGGCCATGGTGATTCGGAGGCCGAACAGGACGGGAATCACAAGGAGTTGTGATCGGCAAGAGTTGTCTACCTTTTAGGCTTAGTGTGATTGGTCGAGTCCCTCGAGGTTACACTAAGACGCTGATTGGATCCTGATCCTCACTAGAAGTCTGCCGGAGACTTCCGTTTCACGTGCTGAGGGTGTCGCGTGACTCGTTAGTAAAATAGTGGGAGCATATTAAGATAGAAGTCCATATCTTGATAGTTTATTTCTTGCAAAATCTGCATATTATTCATTTTTGCTACATCTTTATTTTCAGAAAATGTCGCTTTCAAATCCCTTACGTGGCATACTTGATGTCAACCGCCTCACTGGTCCAAATTATACGGATTGGCTCCGTAACTTGAGAATTGTTCTCACAGCGGAGAAAATCATGTACGTCCTTGATACAGTGATGCCTACGCCCGAAGAAGGGGCAAGCGAGGATGAGATCGCTCGCTACGTGAAGTACATTGATGACTCCACTCTTGCTCAGTGCTATATGTTGGGCTCTATGACTCCAGAGTTACAGAGACAACATGAAAAGATGGATGCCAGATCCATTCTCCTACATGTCCGTAAATTGTTTGAGGAACAGGGAAGGACTCAACGATATGAGATATCCAAGAGCCTTTTCCGCGCTAGGATGACTGAGGGGACACCGGTTCAGAACCATGTCCTAAAGATGATTGAGTGGATAGAGAAACTCACAGGTCTAGGAATGGTCCTAGAGGATAACTTGTGTGTGGACATTGTGCTTCAGTCCCTACCAGATTCCTTTTCACAGTTCATAATGAACTTTAATATGAACAAGCTTGAGGTGACTCTCCCAGAGCTCCTCAATATGTTGAGGGAGGCAGAGAGTACTATTAAGAAAGAGAAGCCAGTTCTCTACACTGGTGAGACCAGAAAGAAAAGGAAAGCAGAAAGGTCCCTTAAGAAGGGAAAGGGCAAGGGCAAACAAGGTAAAGCAAAGGTTGCTAAGAAAGACCCAACAAAGGACAAAGGCCAGTGCTTCCACTGTGGTAAAGATGGGCACTGGAAGAGAAACTGCAAAGAGTACCTTGCAGAAAGGGTGAAACAAAAGCTTGATGAAGCTTCAGGTACATTCATGATCAGTCTCCATTTGTCAGACTCTTATGATAACACATGGGTATTAGATACCGGTAGTGCTTATCATATATGTAATTCGTTGCAGGTTCTGGCAAGGCCTAGGAGACTAGAGAGAGGCGAGATGGACCTCAAGATGGGTAATGGAGCAAAAGTTGCTGTATTAGCTGTTGGCGAGGTCGCCCTACATCTGCCTAGTGGAGCTTTTATTGCATTAGATGCATGTTATTTTGTTCCTTCTATTATCAAAAACATTATCTCCATTTCATGTTTAACAGTTAGTGGATATAAATTTGTTTTTGAGAACAATGGTTGTTCGATATTATTAGATGATAAGATCATCACGAAAAGAACATTGTATAATGGTTTATTTATGTTAGACACCACTCCACATATCATGAATATAAATGTGTCCAAAAGGAAACGAGATGAGTTGAACAGTGCATACCTGTGGCATTGTAGGCTAGGTCACATCCATGAAAGAAGGATTCAAAAGTTGCTAAATGATGGATATCTAGATCCATTCGACTATGTGTCATATGCAACTTGTGAGCCTTGCATTCGTGGAAAACTGACCAACTCTCCATTTAGTGGAACTGGAGAGAGAGCCACTGAGTTGTTGGAACTCATACATAGTGATGTATGTGGACCCATGTCAACTCATGCCATTGGAGGTTACTCCTACTTCATTACATTTACTGATGATTTCTCAAGGTATGGATATGTGTACTTAATGAAGTACAAGTCCGAGGCCTTTGAGAAATTCAGAGAGTATAAGAATGAGGTGGAGAACCAGACTGGAAAGAGTATCAAAACTCTTCGATCAGATCGAGGAGGTGAGTACTTAAGTACAGAGTTTACTCACTTCCTCAAGGACCATGGGATATTATCCCAATGGACACCTCCTTATACACCTCAGCTCAATGGTGTCTCTGAAAGGAGAAATCGTACATTATTAGATATGGTACGGTCCATGATGAGTTTCGCTGACCTACCCATCTCATTCTGGGGATATGCCCTAGAAACCGCAGCTTACCTTCTGAACAGAGTTCCAACTAAGTCGGTGGTGTCTACACCATATGAGATATGGAAAGGGAAGAAGCCTGATCTTAAAGTAGTTAAGATTTGGGGCTGCTCTGCCCATGTTAAAAGACACAACCCCGATAAGTTAGAATCAAGGACAGGGCGATGTAAATTTGTGGGATACCCCAAGGAAACTTGTGGGTATTATTTCTATCATCTCGAGGACCAAAAGGTCTTTGTAGCTAAGAGAGCAGTGTTCCTTGAGAAGGAACACATTCTTGGCGGAGACAGTGGGAGAATGATAGAGTTGAGCGAAGTTAGGGAACCAAGCTCAAGCACCACTCTACAGCCCGAGTCTGTTCAGGTATCTAATACACAAGTTTCAACTTTACGCAGGTCTGATAGAGTATCCCATCCTCCTGAGAGATATGTGGGACATATTAGAGCAGAGGATGTAGAGGATATTGATCCTCAGACCTACGAGGAGGCTATTATGAGTATAGACTCCGGGAAGTGGAAAGAAGCCATGAATTCTGAAATGGATTCTATGTACTCCAATAAGGTTTGGAACCTAGTTGATGCACCCGAAGGTATTGTACCCATCGGTTGCAAGTGGATCTTTAAGAAAAAGATCGGAGTAGATGGAAAGGTAGAGACCTATAAAGCAAGGCTAGTGGCTAAGGGGTATCGTCAAAGGCAAGGTGTTGACTACGACGAAACTTTCTCACCCGTAGCAATGCTAAAATCCATCAGAATTCTATTGGCTATTGCAGCACACTATGATTATGAGATCTGGCAGATGGATGTGAAAACCGCATTCCTCAACGGGAACCTGGAGGAGGAGGTGTATATGATGCAACCTGAGGGATTCGTGTCCAAGAACTGCCCAGATAAGGTGTGTAGGTTGCTTAGATCCATTTATGGACTAAAGCAAGCTTCCCGAAGTTGGAACATAAGATTTGATGAGGCAATCAGATCTTATGACTTCGTTAAGAACGAAGATGAGCCTTGTGTATACAGAAAGGTAAGTGGGAGCGCTATTAGCTTTTTGGTGTTATATGTGGATGACATCCTCATCATTGGGAATGACATAGGAATGCTATCCACAATAAAGGCTTGGTTATCTAGACACTTCTCCATGAAGGACTTAGGAGAAGCATCTTATATCTTGGGGATTAGAATCTATAGAGATAGATCCAAAAGGATGCTTGGCTTGTCCCAGTCCAGGTACATAGAAACTATTGTCAAAAGGTTTGGCATGGAAAATTCCAAAAGAGGTCTCATACCGATGAGACATGGGATATCGCTTTCTACGAGTATGTCCCCAAAGACTCCAGAAGAAAGGGTGAACATGGATATGATACCTTATGCCTCAGCAATAGGGTCTATCATGTATGCCATGCTATGTACTAGGCCTGATATAGCGCATGCTCTGAGTGTCACGAGCAGGTATCAGGCGGATCCAGGCTTGGAGCACTGGAAAGCAGTAAAGTGTATCCTTAAGTACTTGAGAAGGACTAAGGATCTTTTACTAGTATATGGAGGTAATAGCCTTAAGGTTGAAGGCTACACTGATTCAAGTTTTCAGTCTGATGTCGATGATAGCAAGTCGAATTCAGGGTATGTGTACACCTTGAATGGAGGAGCAGTGTGCTGGAAGAGTTCCAAGCAAGATACCACTGCTGACTTGACCACAGAGGCGGAGTACATTGCTGCATCAGATGCAGCAAAGGAGGGAGTCTGGGTGAAGAAGTTCATCACAGATTTGGGAGTCGATACAGATAGCGACAAGTCGACTTCCTTATATTGCGACAACTATAGGGTGATTACTCAAATAAGGGAACCCGGGTCTCATCAGAAGTGTTCTGAGGAGGTTCCAGCTTATAAGAGAGATCGTGACCCGAGGAGATGTAGCAGTGGAAAGAGTTCCATCCGAAGATAACATTGCAGATCCACTAACAAAGCCATTGTCTCAGATTGTCTTTGAGCGTCACAGGGGTCTGATGGGGATCAGACACATAGGTGATTGGCTTTAGGTCAAGTGGGAGATTGCTAGTCATAAGTGCCCAGCAAGCCAATCACGTGAGTGATGGCACGTGTGACTTGATACAGAATCTTTTTGCTTATTATATTTTGGCATATATTACTTTATAACTATTGCATAAATGCATATATATTGTGATGTCCTTGGATTTGTGCAATGGGAATCGGATCGTGATGAGATCACGATAATGAGATCGATTCACCTTTAAACACATATCCTAAATAATCCCGGTCATAGGTTACTCGAGAGGGACATCGTGATAACCGGATAGACTGGTGTGCTGTATACCCGTCCATATGATGGATGCAGCTGGTCTCATAGCTGCTCGTGTAGGGACACTAGGGATACAGTACAGGTGCTCATTGGAGAATGAGTTCACTGATTGATCCGCTTACGGAATGCTGGATGGTTGATGATGCCTTATTGTCAGACAACGATTCCGTAGTCCTAGTGGTGTATCTGGTTCTTAGACTTGAGACACCAAGGATGTCCTGTATGAGTGCTCCACTCTTTGATACCAGACTTATAGGTTTGGCTGTTCCCAGATCTAGTACAGCTGGTCATTGGGAGTGGTAGTCGACCTTACGAGGGCTATTGAGTGTCGATAGAGGATCATCCACTCTCGGTATCATGAGAGGAATATCCCATGTGTTCTTGCTCAGACAAATCCCTGGCCAGGGTCATTCGGGTTGAGAGAGAAAGAGTTCTCCAGGAGAATCCGATTAGAGCGAGACTCGAGTAGAAACCGTATGGGTCTGACAGCACCATGCTCGATATACGGTCTCTGGGATATTAGATGGATGAGGGACTATAGGTACATGGTAACTGAGGACAGACAGGTCCAATGGATTGGATTCCCCTGTATCGTCTGGGGACTACGGCATAGTGACCTAGTACTTCCGTAGTCGATGAGTCGAGTGAATTATTACAGAGATAATAATTCACTGAGTTAGAAGGAGTTCTGACAGGTATGACTCATGGCCAGCTCGATATTGGGCCTAGAGGGTCACACACATATGGTAGGCATTGCGATGAGTAGAGGTTCGGATATGAGATATCCGACGGAGCCCTTGTCTTATTGGATGCAGATCCAATACCCACTAGGGAAAGGACCCATTAGGGTTTTGACACGGGATCTCTATAAATAGGAGGGATTCACAGCCTCATAGGCTAGAGTCTTTGCTTGCCCTTCCTATTCTCCTCTCCCTCTCTACCTCAGAGTAGGCCTGGAGTTTTGAGGAGCGTCGTCGCAACCCTGCTGTGTGGATCACCGCTAGAGAGGAGGACGCTTGACCTCCTTCACCCTCTCCTAAGGATCTGCAAGGAAATAGGGATATACGATCTCCCTAGGTAACACAATCTCTATACGCAGTTTTTGTGTTTTTTGCGGATTTTGCGCACCAATCTTCGCACGACGATGAACATCTTTTTGTGAATCGGGGATTTTTGTTTTCTTGTTCTTCCGCTGCGCATATGATGTCGCCCCCCCTATGATTTCCCAACACTCACCACCTCCTTGGTATCTTTTGGTGTAAACAACTTTTTTAGCCGTGGCCTCGGGGCCGACACGGCTTGTTCGGGGGTCCGAATGACGAGGATCTAGCGTGGCGTTTCTCGGGGTCTCCCGGTGGCCGATCGCGGTGGTCTGGTTGGAAGAAAAGCTTCGCCGCGGCGCCGGGTAGGGACGACTCCGGTCTAGCACCTGCACATAGGTCGGGTCGGAAGTTCGGCCCGACCCCTCCGACGATCAAGTCAGTGATGTGGAGTGGGGTTTTGGATGAGGAAGTGCTTTTTTTGTGTTCCCCCCCATTTTGTTTGGAGCCCGGGGGTATTTATAGGTAAGTTTGGTGTTACCTGATATGCCAGCCTGTCGGAGCAGGACCATACCTCTGATGGCGTCTGACATCGCTGTTGGTGTTGCGTGGAGGACAGAGCTGCCGCAGGGTATGGGTGAGCTTCGGTCGACGCTTTCCCCTGCCTCGGTCTGTCGTGCGAGGTCAGACGATGAGGTCGTTTGGGAATGGTTGACGTGGGTGCGCATTAAGTCGGCGTTAATGCTCACTTCCTTGGGCAGTGTGTCGTCCAGGCGTGGCTGACGTCATGGCGCACCATGTCGCCATTTTTGTCCTTATCATATTCCCCCCCTAAGGAAGCTATGCCTCGATTGATGTGAGGGGAGGTCCGAGGCATGGCTTCGGCTTTAAGAAACTATACCTGCCGGGTGGTTGCCGGTCTGTTGCCAGGGGTGTGGGAATTGCGGAGCTTAGCAGCTAAGGAGGGTTGGACGCGTAGCGGTGATCTCGGGCAGTGTGTGGCCGTGGAGCACGGCGCAGGCGTGGTCTCGGGCAGCGTGTAGCCGAGGAGCACGATGCAGGCGGGCTGGCCGCGCAGGTGTGGTCTCAGGGAGCATCAAGCCGAGGAGCACAACGCAAGCGAGCTGGCCGCACAGGTGTGGTCTCGGGGAGCATCAAGCCGAGGAGCACGACGCAGGCGAGCTGGCCGCGCAGGTGTGGCCTCGGGGAGCATCAAGCCGAGGAGCACGACGCGGGCGGGCTGGCCGCGCAGGTGTGGTCTCGGGGAGCGTCATGCCGAGGAGCACGACGCAGGTGGGCTGGCCGCGCAGGTGTGGCCTCGGGGAGCGTCAAGCCGAGGAGCACGACGTAGGCGAGCTGGCCGCGCAGGTGTTGCCTCGGGGAGCATCAAGCCGAGGAGCACGACGCGGGCGGGCTGGCCGCGTAGGTGTGGCCTTAGGGAGCATCAAGTCGAGGAGCACGACGTGGGCGGGCTGGCCGCGCAGGTGTGGTCTCGGGGAGCGTCAAGCCGAGGTGCACGACGCAGGTGTGGCCTTGGGGAGCGTCAAGTCGAGGAGCACGACGCAGGCGGGCTGGCCACGCAGGTGTTGCCTTGGGGAGCATCAAGCTGAGGAGCACGACGCAGGCGGGCTGGCCGCGCAGGTGTGGCCTCGGGGAGCATCAAGCCGAGGAGCACAACGCAGGCGGGCTGGTCGCGCAGGTGTGGTCTCGGGGAGCATCAAGCCGAGGAGCACAACGCAGGCGGGCTGGTCGCGCAAGCCCGAGGAGCTGCTTGTGCTATTTTCCCTTTTTGCCTGCTTAGCCGTAGCGGGGGGCGAAAAAACTTTCGTATTTGATTTTCTTTTTGAGGGGGAGCCGGTTGCTTTCGCTGCACGCTTTCGGGCATTGGGATCGAGGCGTCAGCCCGCTGCCGCTTCAGCGGGGTTGCCACGTCAGGCTTTTATTAAGGCGGGGCGCTTTTTGGCATTTTCGATGCGACATGACGGTTACGCACGTGCGCGGGTGGGCTGTCGCCCCACTCTCGAGAGGTGAAGGGGCGTTGGTTCTGGCGGTATATCTCCTTTAAATAGCGGATGCCCAGCTTTACTTCTATCTTTTGCTGCTGAGTCTCCCTCTTCTGGCCTTGCCGTCCCCTTTCCAATCTTCTGCTTCCTGCGTCGTCCTCCCTTTCCCCGTAGCACCTCCTTGTTAAGGTTAGTTGAGATGTCGTCCTTTCCTCCTTCCCCTTCTTCCCCTTCCCGTGTAGCTGAGGGGGGACGTCCTTCGATGCCCCCCGTAGAATCCTCTGATGGGGAAGCGGCGCGGGCCCTAGAGGCCTTGATGTGGCCGCATGACTTTGACTCCACCGTGAGTGGGTCTCTGCTGGGGGGGCTCCGGGAGCGCTATTGCATCCCGGAGGACCACATCCTTAGTGCCCCAGAACTGAGACAGCGGGCGTATGACCCCGTCCCAAAGGGTTTTGCGCTGACTTTGGATGCCCTGGAGGCGGGTCTTCGCTTTCCCCTTCATCCCCTCATTGTGTCCTGCCTGTCTTTCTGGCGGATTTCTCCATCTCAAGTGGCACCGAACTCTTGGCGTTACCTAGTGGTATTCCTAGGGGAATGCCACTACGCCAATATCACCCCCACCCTCAATCTCGTTCTTTCCTGTTACCGCCTTTCCAAGGGTTCGGGGGGTTACTTCCTATCTGCCCGGACGGGCTTTCGAGTCGGAGGGGCCCCTTCCAATAATAAAGGGTGGAAGGGGAGGTTTTTTTACATTTGCCATGCACGGGACTGGGGTTTTGGGGTTCGGTGGTCTGCGAGGCGATCGACAATACCACCCCATGCTTAGGCAAAGCAGAGCGCCAAGATCTGGGGAGGCTCAAAGAGATTCTCCCCAGGTCGCAGGCCATATGAAACATGACCGAGCAATGGCTGGTCGAGGCTGGTCTCAGCCCGATGCCTCTGGGTACGTTAGTGACGTTTTGTTCGGGTATTTGCGTGGTTCATTTCTGGTACTAACACTTTTCCTGTTTTTTGTAGAAATGGTGAACCTCCGGTTGCTTTTGGGGGGTCAGGCATCGCAAGCTCCTCCCCCAGCTCCGCCGGCCGACCTACAGCCCGGCTCGGAGGAAGCTCCGATGGAGGTCGAGGCCGGGCGCCCTCGAAAGAAAGCGAAGGCAGCACCTTCAAAGGGGCCTGAGGCGGGCACCAGTCGGGGCGAGACCAGGCCTAGTCGGCGGGCGGCTGGGAAGGGTCCGCGCCCTACCTTCGTACGTGACTTGTGCCGACTACCAGCCGGGGACGGGGCGCCGTTCCAGACGTGGCTGGTGAGCGAGATCCCACTCGGGGAGTCCAGCGACCCCCTGGTCGCCCGATGTGGGGGCTTGTCCCGGGGGGACAGAGTGTGGGCCGGAGGGGACCCCTCCGCAGCATTCCTCCGAGGCGCGCTTCATCCCGACATGGCTCGGGATTTGTACGTCCTGCCCTCGGAGGTGCTGCTCAACAAGTCTGCCCAATCCTTGATCTGGGTAAGTACTTCTCCTCTTTTCTTGTTTGGGTTTGTTCGTCTGACGCCGCCCTTTCTAACCCGTCTTTCCTTTTGCAGGGCCTCCATTATGCGACGGCCCTGATGGACAGGGTGCGTGACACCGGCCGGGTTATCGGAGGCCTCGTCAACCGCAACGCCGAGCTCCACCGCCAGGTCGAGGAGGTCCGAGCCGAGGCCGGCCCGGAGGCTGTGGCGGTCGCCGAGAAGCGCGCGGCGGAGTCTGAGGCGGAGGCGGCTCGCCTCAGGTCGGAGCTCGAAGCCGCCAAGAAAGCAAATGAGGAGCTCCAGAAAACAATAAGAGTGGAGCGGACTGAGCTCCGTCTGTTGAAGACGGAGGCGAGCGCCCTCAGCAAGAAGCTAGAGGAGGTGAAGGCCAAGACGAGAGCGACCTTGGAGGCATTGGCGGAGGAAGCCCGTCTTCGACCCACCAAAGATAAGGAGCTCCTCGAGGCATATAAGAAGTCCGAGGGGTTCGAGTACGGATACCGAGTCACCATGTCCCGTTTCCACGCTCATAACCCCGGCCTTGAGGTGGAGGAGGACCCCTTCGCTCCTCACCCCGAGGATCTAGGGGTAGACATGCCCGAGGACATCCCCTTTGACAACCGCCTGGTTGTCCCATAGTAATAATAAGGAAGGGTCCTGTATTTTAAGGTGCTAGTTAATTTTGTAAGTCGGGATCGAGTCCTGTAAGTCGGGGTCGAGTCCTGTACTCTTAGTTTTGAAATATAAAGCAAATTTTTCTTCTCGTGTGTTGCTTGTCTACTTCTTCTTCCTTTAGGCGAAAAAGACTTCCTCTTCCCTTGGGCGAAAAAGCTCCTTCCTTAGACGAAGAACTTCTCTTCCCTTAGGCGAAAAGTTTCTTTATTTAAGTGAAGAACTTCCTAAGGTTCTGGACGTTCCATGTTCTTGGTAAGAGAGAACCGTCCATTGTCGCGAGCCGTTATGTACCCAGTCAGACTATTTTGTCGACCCGATAAGGTCCCTCCCATTTGGGGGCCATCTTCCCCCTCGCGCGGGTCGGGTCGCTGACCTCGGTCTTACGTAGGACTAGGTCGTCTAACTTAATCGGTCGGGGCCGTACCTTCCGGTTGTAGATCCAAGCGACAACTCTTTTGTAAGAGAGGGCCTTCAGGTGCGCGTCGGCACGCCGCTCCTTGAGCAAGTCGAGGCCGGCTCGAATTCCTTCGTTCGTGATTTTCTCATCGTAGTTTCTCGTCCGAAGGGTGGCGATGGCTACCTCGGGTGGTAGGACGGCCTCGGTTCCGAACGCGAGGCTGTAGGGGGACTCTCCAGTCGCGGTCTTGGGGGTGGTGCGTAACGACCATAAGACTCTCGGGAGTTCGTCCGTCCAGGCTAATCGTGCTGCGGACACTCTTCTTTTGAGCCCGTCTAGAATGGATCGATTGGTTACTTCCGCTAGCCCGTTCGTCTGAGGGTGAGCCACCGAGCTGAACCTCGGTTGGATTCCATGGCTTGCGCAGAACTACCGAAACCTTCTACCGGAGAACTGAGGCCCGTTGTCCGTAATGATGGTTTTGGGCAAGCCAAACCGGGTCACCAGGTTCCTCCACACGAACTTCTCCATTTGCCGCTCCGTGATCGTGGCCAATGGTTCGGCCTCGACCCACTTTGTGAAATAATCCACTCCCATGACGATGTACTTCCGCTATCCCGAGGCTAGTGGGAAAGGCCCGAGCAGGTCCAGACCCCACTGCGCAAATGGCCATGTGCAATCGATGGGGGTGAGCGGGATCGTGGGCTGCCGGGGCATGCGGGCATGTTCTTAGCACGAACTGCACCGCTACACATAAGCCTTCGCGTCGCGGCACATGGTCGGCCAGTAGTAACCTTGGCGAAGTATTTTGTGTGCCAGGGTTCGCCCGCCGATGTGTTCCCCGCAGACCCCCCGGTGGACTTCAGCCAGAACCGTCTGAGCTTCGTCGGGCTCCAAGCACCATAAGAGGGGGTATGTGAAGGACCGCTTATAGAGCCGTCCACTCACCTCGGAGTACCATGCATGCGTACGACGCAGGCGCCGAGCCGCAGCCTCGTCGGGAGGAAGGGTCCCGTCCCGCTTGAAGCGTAGTAACTCCTGCACCCACGTGATTGGAGCGCCACTGGAGACCGCGGCTACGATTTCGATGGCATGGGCAGGGAGCTCGTCGATCTCGGGCCGGACTCCGGGGGCTGGCTTCGACGCCAGTTTAGCTAGCGCGTCTGCTCGCTCGTTTTCTCCCCTCGAAACATTGGATAATGCAAAGTGAGAGAACTTGGTGGTCAGGTTCTTTACCTGCGCCAGGTACTTGGCCATGACTGGGTCCCGAGCCTCGTATCCGCAGTTGAGTTGTTCGGCTACCAACTGCGAGTCGGTGAGGACGTGTAAGGCATCCACTTGCATTTCAAGGGCCAACCTGAGTCCGGCTAGGAGCGCTTCGTATTCCGCCTCGTTGTTGGTGGCTTAAAACCCGAAGCGGAGGGAGCGCTCGAATGATCGTCCGTCGGGAGACCGCAGCACCAGCCCTACACCGGCGCCCTTTGAGTTGGCCGACCCGTCCACGTGCAGGACCCATGGTTCAGGAGGTTGCTCCAGATCCGTGTCCTCGGTCTGGGTTAATTCTGCGATGAAGTCGGCCACGGATTGGGCTTTGATGGCAGTTCTGGGCACGTATCGTACGTCATGCTCGCCGAGCTCCACCGCCCATTTGAGAAGACGTCCCGCAACATCAAATTTAGACAAGACCTGCCGAAGTGGTTGGTTGGTGATGACCTCCACTGGGTGAGCCTGGAAGTAGGGGCGTAGCTTCCGGGCTGATAGCACAAGCGCCAGTGCCAGTTTCTCAATCGGTGGGTATCGTTCCTCCGGCCCGTTTAGGACATGGCTGACGTAGTAGACCGGTAGCTGCTCGCCGGAGTTTTCTTTGATCAGAACAGAACTGACTGCGTGCTGGGAGGTAGCCAAGTAGAGGCCGAGCTTTTCCCCGGGAGAGACAAAGGCAAGTCGGGGGAGGCTGGCCAAGTGTTGCTTCATTTGCTTGAAGGCTTCCTCGCACTCCGCCGTCCATTGAAAATTCTTCGGGTTCTTCAGCGCCCTGAAGAAGGGGAGGCAGCGATCGCCCGAAAGGGCAAGGAAGCGTGACATGGCGACGAGTCTCCCGTTAAGGCGCTGTAGGTCTTTGATCGTCCGAGGCGACTGCATGTTGACAATTGCCTGGACCTTCTCTGGGTTGGCATCGATCCCTCTTTCGTGTATGATGAACCCGAGGAATTTTCCCAAGGTGACGCCGAAAGCGCACTTCGTGGGGTTGAGACGCATGCCGAACCTGCGTAGCGTGGCGAATGTCTCGGCCAGGTCGGTAAGATGAGTTCTTGCCTCTTGGCTTTTCACGATCATGTTGTCGACGTAAACTTCCATGTTTCGCCCGATCTGGTGGGCGAACATCTTGTTCACTGTTCTTTGGTACGTAGCCCCGACGTTCTTCAATCCGAAAGGCATGACTTTATAAAAGTATACCCCTTGATCGGTGAGGAAGGCCGTGTGCTCTTGGTCTTCAGGCGCCATTCTGATCTGGTTGTATCCTGAGAAGGCATCCATAAATGAGAGGCGGGCGTGTCCGGCTGTGGCGTCTACCAATTGGTCGATCTTTGGGAGGGGGTAGCAATCTTTAGGGCATGCATTGTTGAGGCTGGTGTAGTCAACGCACATCCTCCAATTTCCATTGTGTTTCCTTATGAGGACTACATTGGATAGCCATCGCGAGTATTTGGCTTCTTCTATGAAGCCGGCCGCTAAAAGTTGGTCCACTTCTTCTCGTATGGCGAGTTGCCGATCAGGGGCCTGGCGCCTGGGCTTTTGCTTTACCGGGCGAGCGTCAGGTGAGATGCTGAGGCGATGTTGCGCGAGCTCTGGGTCGACGCCCGTCATGTCAGATGGCGACCAGGCGAAGACGTCGGCATTTTCCTATAGGAGACAGACGAGCTGCTTTCATTCCCGCTCGGGTAACTCCAACCCGATTTTGACCGTCTGATCCGGCCGCTCTTCTAGCAACGGCAAGTCGACGGTGGATTCCCTTGGCTCGGGATGGGGGGTCAGTCTCTTCATCTCCCGAGGATCCTCCAGCGGTGGTTCGATCCTCGCCCTCTTGTTTAACGAGACGACTGTCAAGTAGCAACGCCTGGATTCTCGGGGGCTTCCCGTGACTTCCCCGACCCCGGCGTGAGTCGAGAATTTGATAGTTGTTAGGATCAAGAGCACTAAGATGGGGAGGGGGTGAATTAGTGCAGCGGAAAACCTTTTGCGATTAAAATCGAAAACTGCGTTCATTCGATAGAAGTGATTTTGGTAAGAAAGCCGATTCGTAAATCACTTCAACTTTTGACTAGGAGAGATGCAACAAAGATATGAACGCAGTTTGCAGTTATGATAGAAATCAGAATATAAGCGCAAACTGAAATACGACGTTCGTACGATAAAAGCGATTTCGGTATAAAAGCTGATTCGTAAACTACTTTAACTTGAGATATGGCGAGATGCAGTTAAAGCAAAGATATAAAGGCAGTTTGCAGTTATAATGGAAATCAGAACGTAAGCGCAAACTGAAATACGACGTTTGTTCGATAAAACTGATTTGCGTCTTAAACCCTGATTCGGAAAGCACTGAACTTTGAAACATGTTCGTAAAAACACAGAAGGCAGTAAGCTATTGAGGAGGTTTGCAGTAAAGATAAGATGCTCAAAGTAAATGCAAACCGAGATTTAGAGTGGTTCGGTCAATCTTGACCTACTCCACTTTTGGCTTCCTCCACCGACGAGGTCACCGACGTCAACTAGAGGCTTTCCTTCAATAGGCAAAGGCCAACCACCCTTTTACAGTTTCACTCCTTTTGACGGGCTTAGGAGACAACCTTTACAGAATTTTCTCTCCTCTCTTTACAACTCAAAACTTAGAAGAAAAGAGGGAGAAAAACTTTTGGCTTTTACAATAATTTTGAGCTCTAAGAATCACAGAAAAAGATCAAGATTTCGATGTAAGTTCATGCTCTTTCAGTGCTGACTGGGTAGGGTATTTATAGGCCCCAACCCAGTTCAAATTTG
Source organism: Musa acuminata AAA Group (assembly GCF_036884655.1). Lineage (NCBI taxonomy): Eukaryota > Viridiplantae > Streptophyta > Magnoliopsida > Zingiberales > Musaceae > Musa > Musa acuminata. The sequence goes on along the minus strand of NC_088334.1, from coordinate 12,424,625 downwards.
GAGCTCAAAACTATCAATTCCCAGAATTCCGGGATCAGGCGGTTTCACCTCCTGACTGGAGCGGTTGCACCGCCTGGCAGAGCTCAAAGACTGAGCCTCTGGGCGGTGCTACCTCCTGTCAGGAGCGGTTACACCTCCTGCCAGTGCTCGAAGACCGAGCTCAGGCGGTTGCACCTCCTGACTGAGGCGGTTGCTCCGCCTAGCAGAGCTCGAAGACCGAGCTCAAGCGGTGCCACCTCCTGTCAGGGGAGGTTGCACCGCCCAGTCTCACTCGAAGACTGAGCCCAGGCGGTGCAACCTCCTGCCTTGGGCGGTTCAACCGCTTGGCAGAAATCAGGGTCCGAATGGGTTGATCCATTCGACCCAATTTGGGTTTTTTAGGGGCCCAATTGCCCCAAGATTAAGTTAATGGGATCACCTCCCATTTCCAACTTAATCATTGTGCTAACTACGATATTCCCTAAAACATTTACTGCAACTTGCTCCGGTGCGTCAATCGCTTCTTCCGGCGAGCTTCCGGCGAACTTCCGTCGATCATCCGATGAACCCTCGGTGATGCTCCTGCGGACTTCTGGCAAACTCCTGAACTTGCGACGATTCACTCAGCGAGTTCCGACGAGCTTCTTCGGCAAGCTTATGGACTTCTCGGATTTGTTCCAGCAGAACCTCCGATGACTGTCCAAACTTCCGTCGAACTCTCGAACTCCCAACGTGATCATTGTCATGACTCCAGCGCAACTCCTGCTGCATGTCTTACTTTCATCGTAGTTAATCCTGCACACTTATCTCAACATACAGATTAGACAACAAATGACAATTGACTTCATCATCAAAATCCGAGATTCAATAATCTCCCCCTTTTTGATGATGACAATCAATTGATAATGGAGTTAACCTTAACTCCCCCTGTCTATATGCCATACTTGAGATAAGTCATTCTTGAATTCAAAACCTAAGAATTCAAGAGACATATTGATAAGTTAAAATCATTTGAACTTATCAATACTCCCATCGTGATTCCCATCATGATGTATCTCTTTGAAGATGATGTCAAGGCTTGACATTCATTTTCAAATTTTACATTACAAGTTTGAATGATGGTAATAGTAGCAATTCATCATATTGTAAGATATCAACATGTAAAGCTGCGAAGTAAGATTTTGATATCATTACATGATGCACACATTTCAAATATTTTAGCAAGTAATGCATTTCATCACATGGTAAGATATCAACTCGTAAAATTACGATGCAAGTTTTTTGTCTGATATCTTGACACGATACAAACAAGGCATAATGCAAATTAATCATAGCATCTGTTTATGTATCTCTTGGTGATGCAAGCATGGCATAATCATAGCATCAGTGTGTATAGCATCAATTCATATATTTCTCGGTGATGCAAGCATGGAATAATTATAGCATCAGTGTGTATAGCATCAATTCATATATTTCTCCCCCTTTGTCATCAACAAAAAGCATGGTAGTTGTGATACCAAGAGAACAATATAAGCAAATTTTGAGCATAAGTGCGATAATTGTTCATGCCTTTATTGGGTTATGTTATTTTCCAATAGTAAGTGATAGGAAATCAAGCATATAAAGGAAGGCATGATACGTAGATTGCTTTGAATACTTCTTCCTTTTTATTTGTTATAATCTTTTTGCATGAAGGAGGAAAGCCATTTGTGATACCAGCTATTTGTGAGTTTACTTTGAGTCAAGATGTGTGTGAAACCGCTCTTTGCAAGTAAAAATACTATCATCCATATTTCAAGATGGAATTCATAAGCAGGAATCATTTCATCAAATCCATTTCAGAAAAATATTTTTCATAAGAGTGTATGAGAAAATCTGATTTTTAGCATTCCAAATGTTAAGCGAATCCGAAAATGAAATGAACACTTTCATGCATTCGGACAAGACTATGCTACAGATTTTCAAATACAATCATGAAGACAAAACATTTTTGTATTCAACACATAATTTACAACATATTATTTAGGCATGTAATGGCAATCACGTGATTTGATCATTCAATAAAGTCTGAAAAATAATTTTAACTAGTTTATGTATTCGGACACATCAACATTCCTAATTCTCTTCTTATGAAATCAAATTATTCTTCACTTAGAGGTTTTGTAAAAATATCAGCTAGTTGATGTTTAGTGTTAATATCATGGCAATGTCATGACTTATCAACCGCATTGGTATATCATTTTTTCAAATTATATTTATCATGGAAATCAAGGCACAAGGTTTTCAAAACATTTAGTTTCAATGTAAGATCCGAGATAAACAATGAGAGATGTTTGTAACTCTGCATATGCTCAAAAATATATCAGGTAACCATATCAAGGATCAAGGCAAAGCCCATCATGGTGAGTAACATAAGGAGTTTACAATAACAACAGGTGATTGTGTTCATACAAGCTCATTCATGAGGTGGAAAATTAAAGTGCCTAAATAAAGAGTCAAATTGTCGATGAATTTGCTGCAGCTCAGATAGGATTTGATCTTGTCGATGTTCAAGCCGTTCTTGTCTTTGTTCGAATCAGTCCATCCGAATCCAAATATCTTCGACAAATGATGTATGAGTTTGCTCAAATGGATGTGTTTCCTCAAAGGGACAGATCGGAGGAGATTGGGTACCCCTAAAGACTGGTATTTCCGGTTCTGGTTCAGGTTGAGGGGGATCGGTTCTTCTAGGCATTCTAACCCAGTTACCGTTTCTATAAAAACATCTTAATCGGTGAAGTAGATTTTTATTTATTATGCTAAACCTATCTACTTTTATTACTTCTTCTTCCGGTGGTATTAGAATATCGTAGGCTTTCATTATTCTAGTGATTATACCACCATATGGGAGCACCATGTCTTTCTTAGATAGTTCTAACATGTTTTGTTGGATAAGATAACCAAGACAGATGTCATGTCTTTTCATAATCAAATATATAGTTCCTAATTCTAATTGGCTTACTTCATCATGATGGTATTGTTTAGGGAGAATGATGCTAGTTAGGATATGATGAAGTACCTTAGTGTTTAGAGGCAGTAGATGTTCACAACTTTTAGGAACAAATGCTAAGTTGGGATTGGCGAAAATTGTTCCTAAGGCTTCAACATATGTTGTTCCAACAGTTTCATCATCCCATGATCCTCTAAAGTAAAGTCCTTTACTTTTTATGGGAATGCCTATCATGTCGCAAATTAATTTATCTGTAATGGAGATGTGTTGTCCTAAAAGATAGGTAGACATTCTTTCTTCTTCATCTATTTGTATGTTGTAAAATAATCTAACAAGTCTTGGATAGATGGGTTCATTAATTTGCAAAGGAGTAGATCTAAATTTGTAAACTATTGGATTATCTCTAAGTCTCTTAGTTCATTTAAATCTACATGTTTTCCCTTATTGACACTCCTAAGTTCGAAAGAGGAAAACTTTTCAGCATGGTATTTTGAATCGAAAAGGGTGAGATCAAAATCTTCCACTAATCTCCTATTCCCTTTGTCCCTTGAGGATCTTCTAGATCCCATAACTACTGCTATTTAGAAGAATAGTGATGAGCAAGAGTAAATGAATCAAAAACAGAATTTAAGGGCTTCTTAGAGAATACCTTAGTGAGATCTTCAGGAGAGGGAAGGATTGTTGATGTTTTGCTCCGAAATGAGGAGTATTTGGGATGCTATGAGGGGAGAAATGGGGATGGAGGAGCTTTGGAAGAGTAAAGAGGGGAAGGGAGTGAGTTGGGGTCGGTTTCACCGCCGGCCCTAGCTTGGGTTAAAAAGGGCAGAGTTGCGGGCGGTTGCACCTCTGGCTGGGGCGGTGCAACCGCTTGCAACACGTGACAGCTGGAGGTGCTACCTCCAGCTGGGGCGGTTCAACCGCTATAGGCAGTGAGCATAGTCTTGAATGTTTTTGACTTTTTATTTGTGGAACAATCAACTTCACTTACGTAATTACGTAAGAATAAGAATTTTTGCACGATCAAGATGCATACTCTCAATGTCGTACACATGTTTGTGATAGATTGTTCAAGTTGGTAAGCCTTGCAAGTTCATGACAAACTTAGTCAGTTCATGATATAGAATCGGATTCGAAAGTTACGAACGGATGAAATTGATGGGTTCGAAAATCCAGAGGATATGTGAATTGGGAATCATGAGTTTCCAATTCTGAGAAATCAAATAGGATTGTATTCAAATCGTATTTGTGATTTTAATTTTCTAATCCTCTTCTGTTATTTGGGGTAGAGAGCATTGCGAGTTCCATTTTGGACTTCGGGTCATGAATATCGAGAATCCAAGGAGCAGGATATTATTTTTTACTCCAGCTTATAATAATTTTTTATGTCTTTACAGGAAAGGATGATTTTTAGGTACCCATTTACTTTTGGGTGCTTCAAAAATAGATCTATATTATTTATCATGTTGCATAGAATTTGTCATGGTTCCTTTAGGAACCCAAATTAATTTATGGGGACTAATTTTCTTGAATGGACAATAATGCGTTTTGTGTCCAAGTTTGCAACAAAAGTTGCATTTGCTTTGGTGTCGAACATGTAAGATGGGGCCTTTTATGAAGGTGGTTGGATTTTGGTGAGGACTTCTCACAAATCCAATTCCACTTCTTTTGGGAACGTGACCCTTGTTTGCAAGGATCATGTTCAATGACTTGCTACCAACCTCGAATTTCTTCAAGGTGTCCTTAAGTAGCAAGTTTTCCTTTTGGAGAGTTTCTAGATCATGGCATTTTATGCATGAGCCTAAACTATCATGATATTCAGCTTTTAACTTATCAAAATTACAAGTAAGACTGTCATGCTCCTTTTTTAGCAATTTATATTTTCTACCAATAATCTTGCATTCATCAAATAAGTCATGGAAGGCATTTAATAATTCATCAAATGATAAATCTGCATCTATTAAATTCATTACCTCCTCTCCGATGGCCATTAAGGCGTAGTGAGCAACTTGCTCGGTGTTGGACTCCTCTTCTTCGGACGCGCTCGAGTCATCCCACGTTGCTTTGAGCGCCTTCTTCTTTGATGTTCTCTTTTTGGCTTGGGGACAATCACTCTTGTAGTGTCCCGGCTTTTTGCACTCATAGCAAATAACTTTGTCCTTTTTGGGTTCAAGTTTATTTTTTGCGTCATTCTTAAACTTGTTTCTTTTAATGAATTTTTTAAATTTTCTTGTTAGAAGTGCCAAGTCATCATCACAGTCCACATCACTTGAGTTTTCTCTCAATTGGTCTTCTGAAGTTCTAAGTGTCATATCCTTCTTGTTCTTTGGAAGGATGTCTTCTTGCTCTTCATGAGCTTTGCAGGTCATCTCGTAGGTCATTAATGACTCGATTAGTTCTTCAAGAGGGAAGTTGCTTAGATCTTTCGCCTCTTGAATAGTAGTGACTTTAGGATCCCAACTCTTAGGAAGGGATCTTAGAATCTTATTTACGAGCTCAAAATCCGAAACACTTTTTCCGAGTCCTTTTAGACCGTTGACAACATCCGTGAAACGGGTAAACATGTCGCCAATGGTCTCACTCGGTTTCATCCGGAAAAGTTCGAAAGAATATAACAGAAGATTGATTTTTGACTCTTTCACTCTACTTGTGCCTTCGTGAGTCACTTCGAGTGTGTGCCAAATATCAAATGCGGTTTCACAAGTCGAAACACGGTTAAACTCGTTTTTATCAAGTGCACAAAATAAGGCATTCATAGCCTTTGCATTAAGAGCGAAAGCCTTCTTCTCCAATTCATTCCAATTGATCATTAGAAGAGAAGACTTTGAAAATCCATTTTCGACAAGATTCCAAAGTTCAAAATCCATAGAAATAAGAAAGATCCTCATTCGGGTCTTCCAATAGGTGTAGTCCGTCCCATTGAACATGGGTGGACGTGTAATAGAATGGCCCTCTTAGTTTCCGGCGTATGCCATCTCTCTTGGGTTTTAATCCGTTAAAGAGTTAACCCCGCTCTGATACCAATTGTTAGAATCAAGAGCACTAAGAGGGGGGGGTGAATTAGTGCAGCGGAAAACCTTCTATGATTAAAATCGAAAACTGCGTTCGTTCGATAGAAGTGATTTTCGTAAGAAAGCTGATTCGTAAATCACTTCAACTTTTGACTAGGAGAGATGCAGCAAAGATATGAACGCAGTTTGCAGTTATGATGGAAATCAGAATATAAGCGCAAACTAAAATACGACGTTCGTACGATAAAAGCGATTTCGGTATAAAAGCTGATTCGTAAACTACTTTAACTTGAGATAAGGCGAGATGTAGTTAAAGCAAAGATATAAAGGCAGTTTGCAGTTATAATGAAAATCAGAACGTAAGCGCAAACTGAAATACGACATTCGTTTGATAAAACTGATTTGCGTCTTAAACCCCGATTCGGAAAGCACTGAACTTTGAAACACGTTCGTAAAAACACAGAAGGCAGTAAGCTATTGAGGAGGTTTGCAGTAAAGATAAGATGCTCAAAGTAAATGCAAACCGAGATTTAGAGTGGTTCGGTCAATCTTGACCTACTCCACTTTTGGCTTCCTCCACCGACGAGGTCACTGACGTCAACTAGAGGCCTTCCTTCAATAGGCGAAGGCCAACCACCCTTTTACAGTTTCACTCCTTTTGACGGGCTTAGGAGACAACCTTTACAGAATTTTCTCTCCTCTCTTTACAACTCAGAACTTAGAAGAAAAGAGGGAGAAGAACTTTTGACCTTTACAACAATTTTGAGCTCTAAGAATCACAGAAAAAGATCAAGATTTTGGTGTAAGTTCATGCTCTTTCAATGCTGAATGGGTAGGGTATTTATAGGCCCCAACCCAGTTCAAATTTGGAGCTCAAAACTGTCAATTCCCGGAATTCTGGGATCAGGCGGTTGCACCTCCTAACTAGAGCGATTGCATCGCCTGGCAGAGCTCAAAGACTGAGCCTCTGGGCGGTGCTACCTCCTGTCAAGGGCGGTTGCAACTCCTGCCAGAGCTCGAAGACCGAGCTCAGGCGGTTGCACCTCCTGACTGAGGCGGTTGCACCGCCTGGCTGGAGCGGTTGCACCTCCCAGTCTCGCTCGGAGACTGAGCCTAGGCGGTGCAACCTCCTGCCTTGGGCGGTTCAACCGCCTGGCAGAAATCAGGGTCCGAATGGGTTGATCCATTCAACCCAATTTGGGTTTTTCAGGGGCCCAATTGCCCCAAGATTAAGTTAATGGGATCACCTCTCATTTCCAACTTAATCATTGTGCTAACTACGATATTCCCTAAGACATTTACTGCAACTTGCTCCGATGCGTCAATCGCTTCTTCCGGCGAGCTTCCGGCGAACTTCCGTCGATCATCCGATGAACCCTCGGTGATGCTCCTGCGGACTTCCGGCAAACTCCTGGACTTGCGACGATTCACTTGGTGAGTTCCGACGAGCTTCTTTGGCAAGCTTATGGATTTCTCGGATTTGTTCCAGCAGAACCTCCGACGACTGTCCGAACTTTCGTCGAACTCTCGAACTCCCAACGTGATCATTGTCATGACTCCGGCGCAACTCCTACTGCATGTCTTACTTTCATCATAGTTAATCCTGGACACTTATCTCAACATACAGATTAGACAACAAATGACAATTGACTTCATCATCAAAATCCGAGATTCAACAATAGTTTGGTAGTAAGTTGAGACGACGGCTCTGACCTTGTTGAGGGTTGGTCGGCCGAGGATGGCGTTGTACACGGTGGGGAGGTCGACCACTAGAAAATTGGTCATTACTGTCTTCGACCTTGGCGGGGCCCCCAAGGTTAAGGGCAGGGTGATAGCTCCCAGCGGTGAGATCGAATCTCCGGTGAATCCGGTGAGCGCCGAGCACATTGGCTTCATGTTCTCCCTAGCCAAGCCGAGCTTTTGGAAGGCATCGAAGTAAAGTATGTCGGCTGAGCTCCCGGTATCGACCATGATCCTCCTTACTTGCGCGTTGGCGATCCTGGCAGATATCACAAGCGCGTCGTCGTGCTCGGGTTGTTCGGATGCTCCGGTCGGGAAAGTGATCTCGGGTTCGGGCCCGTTCCCGTGAGCTTCGGTCGGGGCGGCTCTGGCGTAAGCCTTTCTTCCCGTCATGGAGCCCCCGCCAAACGCGGGGCCGCCGGCTATCACATCGATGTGTCGCTCGATAGGGCCCTCCAGTCACGGCGAAAGTTCCTTGTATGGTCGAAGGTACTGGCCGAGATGCCATCTATGGATGAGCTCCTCGATCTGCCTTTTTAACTCACGACACTATTCAGTGTCATGCCCATGCTACCGATGGAAGCGGCAATATTTTGATCGGTCTGCCAGCTCTTGCGGGCTCCTCATCGGGTGAGGATCTTTGAGTAGTCCCTTCTCCTTTATGTGGAGAAATATTTTTGTTCGGGACGAGTTCAAGGCGGGGAGAGGGGACCTTGGTGTCGGCGGGTCGAATCTATCTAATCTACGCCGGGATGCGGCGGGTTGTTGCTACCGGGGCGGTTCCGACTTGCCCCTCTACGTTCTAATCATGGGAATCATTAATTTTTGAATCACTATTGGTGAATCATTTTCTTTGTAAGAAACCTAAAACACATTTCAATGATATGTACAGTTGAATGATTTAAAATATATTTTGATGGCACGCGTAATCGGATTAATCTAATGTACATTTTGATGATTGTGCCACCCAACTATTCTAAAGTTCATTTTGACAATAGACATAGCTTAATCGGCCTAAAACGAATCTCGACGACATACGTGATCGATCATATCGACGTAAAGTACAGATCAATGTAAAGTATTTTTTAATGATATACATAGCCAAGATAGTCAAATGCACTAAATAACTTATGATTAGGTTTAGTATCGATTGTTTAACAAGAGTCACTTCCTGACTTGACCTCATCAAACTCTACATGCATTGGGTGGGGCAAACGAAGAGCGATAAGAATGTGACGATACCTTAACACCACATTGTCAACAACTTAACATCATATAACTGACACCTTGGTACCATGTGATTAGTATCTCATTACCACGTGATGAGTACGTGGTTGACATCTCGGCATAAAACTAAATTAGTTAGATCTCACTATATTCTGGATTCGATATGACCTAATCATTGACGTTATAATTGACGTTAATCACAAGAGTAATGATATTAAGAGCCCACTGTGAAAAGCTCACAAGACAGCTCAAAGCATAGGACCAACCTTTCGACCCCACAGCTTAGGCATCGTCGAAGATGACGATAACACTGGTATATAGGTTGATTTTGGAATCATCAGAGTGTGGTGATAGCTGAAACAAATCTAAATTAAGTTGTGACTGCACAACTTAAATCTCGATCGGCTCCAAATCATTATTGGCTTGGTCAATTAAGTTGTGACTGCACACCTACAACTTGATTTCCATTGGTTAACGAGTTTATAGTCGATCGATAACTGCATGTCATGTTTGGAACTTTAGTCATTATTTTCTCAGCGTTAGATTCCTCCTTGAGGCGTGTAATATATTACTTAGAATAACGTATGTTAGTATGACAGAGTATCGGAAACACAGGCTAGAATTTGTGTTGGGACAATGTGTTTGTGAGAATGCATGACAACAATTTCATACGGTAAGCTCTGCTTTATATAGCTTTCTTTGTTTGATCGCATGACTTGGCTCGAATAGAGTCACAGTACAGCTTTGTCTGTTTGCTCCATGACATGTTCCGAGTGGAACCACAAAATGGTAGTCCTAAAGGCAGTGATTCCATCCATGGCGTTGTGTGCAGGCGATGTTTGACGAAGGAAGAAGCTCGTTACGACACGGAGCAGATATCTAAGAGGAGGGTGCCACTCCTCTGTTCCCATCCAGTGAATTGGACTCGAAAGAAGGTAACATGGTATCCTTCCAATCTCTAATCATACCCACCCAATTAATTGGTTGGATGGATTGACAAGAGCATAATTATTTTGGTTATGTACTCTATGCTGCTTATTAATTTGGTATAGATTTCGGTATCTTTACGAGAATGATGGTTGCCTCAAGAAAGAGACGATGGAAGAAGGGAAAAAAAAGCAGATGCAGCATATTCGACAGGAGCCTGACAATTACGAAGAGAAAGAAAACAGCATATCTTAATTGGACTTTCCTATCGATCTGATGGTTGCATCTTTCTATGACATAATAGCCAAAGTAGTAAAACAATCTTCTACCCTACCGAGGATTTTGTACTGCGAACGTTGATTCCTCAGTGGAGCACAACGGTCTCGAAGCAGTTAAGCCCGTCGAGTTCCACAGCAAACCGTGCTGCCCTCCGCTGCGGCTGCAACTCATTGTTCGGCGGAGCGAGGCCGGACTCGTTGCTCTCATCTCTGTTCTCTTCTTCCTTGTCCTTCTTCCCGAACCCTCCTCCTCGGGCCTTCCCTTCGCCGGCGAAGAAGAAGCTCCCCGTCGAGCTAATAAGAGAGCTGAACCACTGTGTTTTCGGAGCGGCCATAAGGTCAGTATGCACGAGCGTAGTCGAGGCGAGGAAGCGCTGTGTGTGTCGAAGACGAAGAGGGCAACACGGCACGAGGGCTTATATAATGACAGGAGAAACGGGAGGGAAGAAGGCACGGAGGAATCCTAATTTGCTCAGGGGAAGGAAAAGAGAGGCGTGTGGAATCGTCGAGATGTTGGAGATTCACGAGCGCTATTGATCGAGGCTCATCATTCGGTCCGGCATCGGAATCGATTTCGTTACCGAGTCTTCAACCGTCGACATCATTAGAAATTATAGAACCGACTTTTGGGTTATGCAATTGGGACTCGTGCCATAATCCAATAGGGACAACGATTTCGGTGACGGCGTCGTGCCGAGGCACGTGGATCACGATTCCGAGGAATCATTTGAATTCTCACACGCTGTGTACATCTAATTCTTTCACATCCCCCTTAAAATCTCAAATTAAAAAGATATGATATTCCTCAAATTTCTCGAGAGTAACTAAAATTTTAGTTCGTTTGCTTGTTTTATGTTTAACTAAAAATTAAGTAAATTTTAATTTCTCAAAATTTTCAAATTAACTAAAATATCTCAAATTTCTCAAATTAATTTCTCAAATTTTAATTTCTAAAATTAAGTAAATTTTAATTTCTCAAATTAACTAAAATATCTCAAATTTCTCAAGAGTAACTAAAAATTTTAATTTTAACTAAAATTAAGTAAATTTTAGTTAATTTACTTAACTAAAATTAAGTAAGGAATCTAAAAAATATCTCAAATTTCTCAAGCATTACACCTATGCTTGTTTGTCTTGTTTAATAGGATATTTGTTCTCTTACTTAATAAGAGTGCTAAATATTGGGCAGATAGTCTATTATTCAATCCATAGTAGATTTTAATAATTCATAGCCTATTTTAACTTAAACTCTTTTTTCTTTTAATCTAAAGGTGTGACGAATAAGGATAGAAAAAGAAGGTAGTGGTGATTATGAAAAAGGAAGAAGCACAATGGCAATTGAGGATAGAAGAACAAGAGAGAAAGAAAATAGAAGAAGACGAGGACAACGAAGAGGTTGTTCTCGATCATCCATACAGTATTATCACTTCATGTTAGATCAGATTTATAGTCGATTCTTGTTGTAATCACTTGGAGAGATTTTAGATATTGTACACACTAACATAATCCTTGTATCCTAATTATTCTCTTGTGATTGTTATTTGAGTTTTAAACAAGAAACTCCGAGATGTGTACATTCATTATTGTTATATTAATTTTTTTCTTATTTATCTCATGGTTTTTACCGTTCGTGTTGGAGAGGTTTTTGAATGTAAATCTTGGTATCCTATTTGATTATAATTTTTATTTAATTTTACTATATAATTTTTTTTATCACATCACTAAAGACATTTCCCTTGATTGTTCTATCTCGCTACCATTAGGGACTTCTATTAGTGTTTATCTCTTTATTTTTTCTGTTGTCAGTTCATGACTTGATGTGTTAGTATTGTTGCATCAGAATTTGTTTTGTTTTTGGGCAATTGCAGTTTCTTTGGTATAGTCAATTTCTTTTGGCAAGTGTAGTTTCTTTAGTAATAATGGATCTAAATGGCTACTCGGCTTTCGTCCAATTAAAGCCTTGTCCTCCCTTTTGCTCGTCACGTCCTATTGATTTATTTCTTCAAATTTTTGATACTCGATGTATATTTATAAGAATAAATCTTAATTATTTATTTATTTATACTTAAATCTTTATTTAAAACTAAATCATCTTACCTAAATCCCTGATTAAAAAAATTAAATTTAATTAAGATTCCTTCCGATAGTTAACTAAAATATTTACCAAAATGATTGTATCACATCACAAACTATTCAGTGATTATAAAAATAATGGCGCTATTATATATTCCAATGTTCCAGTATAATCTAGATCTGAAATGAGAAATAATGATCATGATCACCCATCACCTTGATTCAAACTTTCTTTCTTGCTATTCTGAATGGTGATGACACAGGACATGAATCATGATCCTCATTTTTCATTTCCACAATCATGTTTTTTGCCCAACAAAGACCACACTACGTGGAACATTTTATTTTGATTAATAAAGAAGATACCATGCGTGGGATTGGAACAGTTCTGAATACTGCCGTGTACCTCATGAATGAAAGTCGTATGACATCTTGTCACTATTTTAGTGGAATGCCCAGTGGATTCGCTATCTTACAGTGAAATGAAATGGCAATATGCATCTAAAGATGTAGGATGTTGCTGGTCTCAATCATCAGCGCATGCCATCACTGAATTCTGTGCGAGTGGAAAGGAGCACAGGCGATGACGTCGGACACCGAAGTGCTTCCACACCACCAAACCATTATTTATTGCTGCTCGCAGTGCCTCTTTACATCATGCAATGCAACACCTTAGATCCAACTCTCGTTAGATCCTTGTCAGCGGAAGAAATCAAGAGTCTGCGAAGGAGGAACATGGCATGCGACAGAAGAGCAGCTTAACAGTACAGGCCATGAGAAGGTTTTGTGGACATGGAAATCCCAACACCCGCTGTTCCATTCCATCAAGCACACAATACAGAGCACCCTATACACGTAACACTCCACCGCCCACCCCGGAAGCACGAGCGCCCTCAGGCGGATGCTGCTGCAGCCACGCACACGGGGAGGTCCTTCTCGAAGTTTGGCGGCGCGCTCAGGATCGGATTGCTCTCGAAGAAGTTCACCGGCTTGAGGTCGAAGCTGGCGGACACGGTCGGCATGATCGGGTAATCTTCCTGGCAAGGGATGTGGTGGAATCCCAACGTGTACCACAGCACGATGTCCCTGTTCTCGATGGCCCTGTCCCTGCACATCACAGCCTCTCATGGTCACTTCACTCGGAGACGAAGAGCACCCACAACTCACCGTTACATCAGTACTGCAGCATCGTTCCTTACCTCTCAGACCAAACAGCCAGTGTGTCCTCCCCTTTGCTCTGGTACACGAACAGCCCGCCCGCCCATTCCTCGCTCTCGTTGTACGGTGTCACCCATATCTAGCATCCAAAGGAGGCGTCAGTGCGAGCGTGGAAGTGAAGCTGTGAGTTCTCATGGTAAACACGGTCCTCATCACCTGGTTGTTGGTGAATGCGCCTCTTCGCTGCGGGGGATCGTCGTGGTCGAGCAGGCTGGCCGCCGTGGCAGCGGGCACCACCTTATAGCCGACGGGGTTGCCGACCCTCGTGGTCTTGGACGGATTGATCACATGGAACTCCGATGGCTCGTACAGCTTCATCTTGATCTGCGCGTCCTTCTCGGTCTTGGCGACCTGCCTAGTGGCCTTGATGTAGCTCGTCCTCGGCGACTCCCCGGGGTTGGCGTCCTCTCTCGCCATCTTGACCTTGACGAAGGAGTTGTTGGCGCCGTCGACGTCCAGGTCGAGGTGGAAGGTGATGTAGTGGTCGTGGATGACGCCGATCACGTTCTCCGACAGGATGGTGCCGTACATGTCCTCGTTCTGCGGGAATTGGTTCAGGTGCGAGAACGGGGTTCCTTTCACCATGAGAATGCCGCTGAGCCCAACCTGCTTGTTTCATTTCAAGCACAGAACACAATGCATCGCGAAACTAAGACTCTCATGGTGTCAATATGCCGGAGAGCAATACGTCTAAGAAACAGAGCAAGCAGTGCCGCCGCCGAAGCATACGCTCGTAAATAGCATCACCAAACAGAGCACGTCTCTGCATCTATTTGTACAAGAAGAATCTACAGCTATGATCTTTGTATGTTGTCTTCCGATGCAGGCATCGGTTGAAGCCTTGCGATCAAGACTTCCTAGATGAGGAGCTGACGAGGACAGGAAGCCTAAGATTTTTTGCATTAGTGAAATCCAACAATTGCGGGCTAGAAGCGTTGGATGCAGTCAACTTATGTCGTTGGCTCCTGCCATCAACATGTCCTATGTCCTATGTCAGACGAATTACGTTGCCACTTGCTAACGTAAAGAGGAAGAACAGAGGGAAGAAAGGAACAAATGAGCAAAAAGATCTGAGTGCATGAACGCAAACCTTGACACGGATCAGCCCATCTGTTTGGAACTCCCAGTCGATGATGTAGTCGTAGTTCGCCACTGACGCTGCCATCCTCGCCATGAGCGTCACCTTCGGCCTCGCCTCCCGTATCTGCTCACAAGTCACACTAATGATGCATTTCATTCGATCAGATTGGCGTGACCGCCTTTGGATTGTGTCTTCTGTGAGCTTACATCCATGCCAGTGATCGGACTCTCGGAGTGGCGCCACGCGATGTCGCCCGCATACCGCTCGAAGATGCATACCATGTTCTCCCTGACGTAGGGCCGGCCGTCGGCGGCGGCGAACACGCCATCCATGTAGTGCGCGTTCCGGGGGCAGTCGTTGAGCGGCACGAGCGGCATCGCCTGCAGGCCGAACCCGTATTCGCCGGCGTCCATGTAGGTCTTGAAGTACCAGGCGTCAGTCGGGTCCATGTACGGCACGAAGAGCTCCGACACGAAGCCCTTGTGCATGACGCCCCGCCACTCTCCGGTGTCCGGGTCCCTCGCCCGAACTCGCGACACCACCACCCCGGCCCGCGCGTCCGCCTTGAGGTGGAACTCCCACCCGGCCCACCGCACCATGTGCCCCCCCTCCTCCACCTCGAAGCTTGGCCCCGCCGGCTGCTCGATCGATATCGGCTTCAGCCCCAGCCGCGGCGGGTCATCGTTAAATCCCGCCACCGCCTCGTACCGGTACTCGGTGCCGGCCGACTTGGGGATCGGGATGCCCCGCCCCTGTTCGGAGATGCTCACCACCTCCTTGGTATCCATGTCGAGGAGGACGGTTAGGCCCTCAATAGGCCGCATGTAGAAGTTGGCCGTGCCCTCCGCCGAGTAGCACTGCACCTTGATCAGCCGCCGGCCTTCCTCCTTCTCACCGTACCAGCCGGGAGAGATGGGGAGGCAGGCCACGTCCGAGAGGCGCACGCCTCTGGCGAGGACGGTGCTGTTGAACGCCGCGTCCGACAGCGGCGCCCACGTCGAGGACGACATGTCCTCGATGGTCATGGTGGGGAACCCGGAGGCCGGGATGGGGAGGGTGGTCAGGGCGCCGGAGGCGAGGTCGACGGTAAGCGCGTAGGACTCGCCCTTGAAGCGCGCCACTACCGAGGCGCGGCGAGCGGGGAGAGGAGAACCTTTCGACCACGCCTCGACGGAGGACTTATCGGGCTCCGAGAGGGTGAGGGTGTGAAAGATGACGGAGGATGGGGAGGAGGAGAAGGGAGGCTGGGAAAGGAGGATGGACCGGGCGGCGGAGATTTCTCGCAACGTCAGCGGGTCGAGGGGGTGGCGCGGGACGTCGTCGGAGTGGTCACGAACAGCGGCAGAGGAGGAGGCGGACCGAGTTGTGGATGAGGAAGAGGAAGGTGTGGTCTGCTTGGTTTGGATGCGATTCTTGGAGGTGCACCAAGAGGAGAAGCGGTTGCAATCAAGTAAATCAAGCTCATCGGCGGCGGGGGAGGGGAGATGGATCCATGAGCGGGTGAACAGTAGGAGGACGACGGCGGCGAGGATGAGGAAGAGGAAGCGGATGAAGGAAGTGGACTCCATTGTCCTTTTCGACCTAAGCTCTATGTGGAAACGAAGTGGGGGGCGTGGTGGCGTTTAAGAAGGACTAGTGAAGGCTGACGGCATAGATAGAGACAGAGCAAAGGACAGCTCTGCCGGAAATATCGCTGGAGAATCTCCTAATTTTCTCTCGGAATCAACACATTTCCATATTTTTCTGAAACGACATAAATAAACGATCACTTCCCAAAATAAAAAGGAAGGCTTGATCGAGCAATTATTGAAGGCCAAGCACGCAGCATCCAACACACTCTGACGAGGATGCCATTAGTGGACCCAATTTGTTTGTCAAGATTCGAGATGGCTCTTCTGATTCTTTTGGAATCTCCATGGTTACCCTACTTTTCGTACGGTGTAAAATTAAATATGTTTATCAATGCTCTTTCGTGAGGAGTCAAAGTCAAATTGTTAAATTAAAAATTAATTATTGAAATTGGATATTGGTTCAAAGCTTATATCTATCACAGTTCGATCTTCATCGGTATACTCATTCGGCTTTGTAGATTTAGAATCCTATAGAACTGTGTTAGAGATATTCTAAATATTTTTTCTCTAATACTTAAATTGATTTTAGATTTATATTTTCTAAAGTATTGAATTAGTATATTGAGAATATATATGATGAGTCATTTTACATTCATTCTTATGATTATCACTCTTTCGATCAATTACGAAAAGTAAATATACATGCTCTTATTGGACTGATCATAATCATTGACACGGAAGTGCTTAATTTGTTACAATCTGCTTATATGAATTTTGCTGATGCTATAGTATATTTTTCGGCCTATAATATTGTCTCATAGTTTTTAACTCGATCATTCAAATATGATAACTCATGAGCATATTTTTTGGATAAAATTATAACTGTTTCAAGGTACTTTTCTTAATAATTAAGGAATAAATTAAAGAAGTTAGTTCCTAACTATAGAACACTTAATTTCAAATTCTGAATGATTGTTTCATATACTAATACTTATTTTGGTATTTATGAGTTAGAAATAATTTTAAAAACTGATGATACGAGCACAAGCTCTCTTGGAATGCTCTCTTAAACTTTGTATCTCTTGGATGCATCCTTGAGTGGTGAGTCTTGTGGTGATTTTTCTGTATTTATTTTTGATTTTATGAGTTCATTCCTTTTCTAGTATCGACTTTCTTCCTAAATTCATTATGCATTACCTCCGGTATCAATCATGTGTGAATTTGGGATAAGTAATATATGCTTAAAGAAAAAAAAAAAAAGATAACTCCCCAAGTCCAAATACTGATTCAATACGTGGGTGGTTCTCCCTTACATATGGGAGGAACTTAAGATGATAATTCATCGATAACGCAGAACCAGCGAGAATCGCGTTTCATATCTTACTTGCATATATTTGCGCCACGATTCTATCCTCTCCTGTGGAATAAAGAATGGGCAGTGCAGGGCGCCCCTCCCTCCCCTGGAAACGTGAATCTATATCTGGTGGTCATGGCTCCCGAGAGACAATACAATTTGATCATAGGGATCCGAACCTGCCTAACGTGTTTGGTTATGTCTATTTTGAATGCCTTTGAATGATCTTACAGCGGTCATTTGGGATCCAAATCCGATCTCATACATGGAATATTTGACACGGTCATTGTCAAGGGTTCCAACTTCCATGCACTGATGATTAAAGGCCCATTATTGGCCCAAGCCCATTCAAATAGCTATCGTTTCACGGGAAACGCCTTCTATATTGCATGTAACAAATTAGACTACGAGAAATTTAAGATCTCCTGATGGGGGTTTCCTACAAAGAGGGGCGGAAGGGTTTCCCGCTCCCCTCAAGGCTTCGGGGTTTGAATACGGGTTTGTTACATCTCCCGGCTTCTCGCCTCCCACGTTTCGTGCTCCAAGAAAGAATCGAGCGCCCGAAGGGCTTCCCCTTCCCCTTTCCCTCCCCTTCCCCTTTCCCTCCCCTCCCGCTGCCTTTCTATGCCCCCTCCGCGCGATCGGACCGCCGGCTGTCCTTTTGCAAGCCCCGCTTTACCCCTCCTCTCCGTCGCGATCCCCTTCCTCCGTGGGTCGGTTTTTATCGGAAGCCACCCAAGGAAAGAAACCGGCCTAGAAGCAAACGGCGAATGGCTCCCGCTCGGCCCTCCCTGAGCCGCTCACGAACTTCCGGGATCTTCTTCCTCCGACGCATTGTGACCTTATTCGGATGGTCCGCTCTCTGCGCCCTAGGTGAGATTTTTCAGATCTTGTAAAGACCCCCTTCAGTCGGCCGCCCCAATGACTAGATCGGGGCGGGTGCCGCTGTGTCGAGGGGGCCGTCCTCTCATATTACGCCATGGCCTCCCCGAACCTTCCTCCAACGATGCTTTCAGACCCTTTTCTGATGGCCCGCTTTCATCATCCCCCGTAAGATCTTCCAGGCTTGGCGAATATTTCCGTATATTTTGGATCGAAGTTTCCAGATCGTCCACGCTGGATAGATCGGGACGCATACCGCCTTGATGGGCGGAGCCACCCTCCTGTCTCGCCGTCCCCAGTTCCATATGACCTCTCCAGATCTTCCTCTTCTAATTCCGTTGAAAACCTTTCTGCGAGGCCGCTTTTTGCACCATTTTCAAGATTTGGTGAAGAACCCTTTTCAAGTCCTGGATTGAAATTTCCCTTCTGATCAATGGCCAGATCAGGGCTGGCGCCTGATTGCTCCTGGTTCGCCCTCTCTGAGTCTGTCATGACCTCCGCAAATCTTCTTGAAACCCTTCTTCCATGGTGCTCTCTCTGATAAGATTTTCCTTATTTAGTACAGAATCCCCAGGAATTTCGTATCCAAATTTCCTGGCCGACCAAATTGTAGATCGGGCTCGCTGCTATGATCGGAGAACAGGCCTCCTTGCTCTCTCCGTCGGCCATGTCCTCCCAAAATCTTCCTCCTCCTGACCTTTGAAACCCTTTCTCCGGTTTCCCGATCACTGCACCTCCCCAAGTCTTCTTCCAATACTTCGAAACAACTTTCAGATGGCCCGCCCTGTGAAACCCTTGCGGTATTTTCCACATCTGGTAAAGAAACCTTACGTGTTTATCTTATCTCTCTCTTGCTTTTCAGAACTAGAATTGAACTAGAGCCAATATCGTTTTCCCAATATCAGTTAGAACCTGGATTTTGGAAAGATCATTTTGAAACTACCTAGATACTCCTGAATTGGTTTACGGTCAAAGCTAAAGAATCTAAGCCTATGCATCATGTTCTAGCATTTCATTACGATTCTTCTGTACTGGGCCTAAGTTTTGGATTTGTTGGCTAATGGTCTGTAATAATCTTCAATTACGGTGTATTATTATCTAGTACAAGACAGACTCATTTGGAGGAATTTGTTTTGAGATATAATACATTCTTGAAAATGGAACATTTACATAGTTTTTGGTTGTTGCTTTGTCACGGATAAACTTTTAAACAGGATGTATGATGTAATGCTTATATATATTCGTCTCTTTTGGTATGTTCATGCTTTGCATAGCATATAGAGAGACGGTCGAAGGTTTAATAGTTTCATTTTAGTTAGGTTTGATAGTCGTTTTAGGCTTGTAAATAGAGGTTGTATTATGTGGACACTTGTGAGAGATTATTGACCTATAATGGATCATTTTGACCCTTTGTTGTGTAACTGTTCAGAGCTTATAAAGTCTGTTTGTAATTTATATTGTTTATGAAGTGTTTTTGGAAATATTTGCTTGTGGATTTCGAATGAGGCGTTTTTCTATCTCGTTCTCTCTTTTGTGGGTCTTTAGGGACCATGAGAGGCTTTGGGGAGGATGACTTTTGTGGAAGGATATGCAAGGGTGTCGCATGATTTAGGCAAAACTAGCTAAGTTCGTGACAGATGGTATTAGAGTGGGACAAGCACTTATAGAAACACTTGACGTGCAAACGTGGGGGACCTAGCGGGGTTGTGTTGAGGGCAATCAGCACACGCGCGATCGTTTGAGGGGGAAAACAGACATGATGTAGGGAAAGGAGTCGCTCGGAGGGGCGAACATCTGTGATTGACATTCAAAGGAATGAACCCTTCGCGCAAGAGGCACCACGAGAACAAGCAAGCTTGGAAGAATTCAAAGCGCACAAAGGTTGAGATGGCTAAGTTCGAGCTACGACTCGACGTTGACAATTATACTTGATAGTGCTCAAGGCAAGCGAGAAGCTTGGTAAAGGATGAGACAATGTAAGGTGGAATGAGTTGCTCAGCGATCGAAAGAGTTGTGCAAAGCTCACAGAGGTCAGGGGAATTGCTAACTCGAAGAATTTGGTACTCATGCATGGGCTTGTATGCGGACGATGGAATATTCGTGGCCATCCCAAGGCGATCGAAACTCGGCGCTATGGAACATTGAAATTTTCTCTTCGTCATGTGAAGGATACGTCCGTAGGAGGCTGAAGTGTGCAATGAGTTCAGCATATTGCTAGGCCTTGAGTGGTGTAGCAAGGGACTGTATTGACATGGAGTTGCAATCTAACAAGTGCGTTTGTAGGAGGCAGAATAATGCACAGTTTGTTCAGCAGATCGGAGTAGTCCAAGGGGATGGTGGTCTCCGAAATGAAGAGAGATATTGCTCCAACAGGATAGATATCCAGGAGGGATAAGTTTCAGCTCTCTGGAGAGAGAATCATGTGCAACAGACCGCACATGTTGAGGAGGAGTACCTCAACAAACAACAACTCCACGAAACTCAATAGACCGAGTAAGCAACGATGAGTTGTTGAATGATATCACTTGAGAGAATGCATTGGTGGATACATTGTGAGATCAAGTGGGGGAGTGACCCAAAGCAACATAAATGAAGGCACACTTGGAGTTGATATTGAGATCGGACTTAAGGAAGGGTTGATCCATGGAATGGTGGGTGCAAGTGCCACCATCAACTTAATGCAAAAATGAGGAGCGGAGCAACTTGAGTGTAACTTTGCGAAGTACCCAAGCCGTATGAAGGGAGTTAGCATAGAAGATAGAACATGAAGCGGAGGCACATTGCTTTCCTTAGACAGAGGTCAAGGACATGAACTCTTGCAGAGGCAAGAGTATGATCAAGTTGTTCCATGGGTCTTTCATTTTGACGGAGCAAATTTATCTTGCATGGTGCCAAAGATGAAGGGAGCTTCTGGGCACATGTATCTTATCTTGGAGAAGCATTTGATGGAGGAACTAAGGCGACTCAACTTGCGGAGGCGAAGTTGGGTTCAGAAAGCCTTGGCACGGGGTAAGAGGATGCGAAGGTGGGTACTCTTAAAGAATATGCCACAATGTTGCCATGAAGGAAGCGGTGCGCAGCGAAGATTGTGCTGGTAGGGGCAAAGGCCCAGGATCCAGACAATGGTGTACTAATTGCAGCGAAGTCGGGGAACTTCGGGAGCTACTAGGTGATGAACTGTCCTAGAGCGGTGCTTCATCTAGGTGTGACCCAAGAGTGGGTGAATGAAGATCGATTGTCAAAGAAGCGAACAAAATCGAAGGTGAAAGAAATCCTGCAATGTATTGGCAGAGGCCACACATGGAGGGATCACAATTCGAGTTCATCCCACAAGGATCATAATGCAATGGAGATGTCACTAGGAGGCGACATGGTGCAGCGGATCGTGGTGGAATAGTTCATGGCAATGCGATACACATGAATGTGTCCCGTGAGGGACTAGATCATACGGAGGTATGATCGGGAGCTACTGAAAACTCCACTTCGGTGAACGACACGACGACAAGAAGGGCTATGGATTCAAAGAGTGAAGGCCATGGTACCGCAGATGCGGGTCTTTCGTGCATGTATCGAATTTTGTATCGGATGAAAGCCTTAGTTATCAGCATATGACGGTTGTGTTTCACCAAGGGAAAAGTTCGAATGCAAGTACCAGTGAGTCTCATAGGAGGGACTTGATCATGTAGAGGTATGATCGAAGCAGTTGGAGAGTTGGACTACTCCAGAGCCTATATTCGCTTAAGGGAGCTCGACAAGTCAGAGGACAAGGTCGAGTAAGCGAACGTTGCTACCAAGGAAGCTAAGGAAAACAGAATCGGTGCAAACCCTATAATGTGATGGTAGAGGCCATGTATGAGAGTTGCAGTTTGTCTTTCCATCGACCAAAGGGAGCTACTTGGAGAACACAGAGGTGTTAAAGCAGGGGGTTAAAATGGGCGAAGAAGCGACAACGAGTCCAGAGGGACTTAGCTACCCAAAATCAAGCATCAGTTAGAATGGAGGTGGACTCGGAGGAGTGCCACAGAGACATATCTACTGATCGTGAAGAAAAGAGACGTAGATGCGAGGCAACGGATAGTAGGGCCATAGCATAGCAGCTCCATGGTATCGCAGAGGCGGGACTTTCGTGAAAGCCATTGATCCCTTGCTCTCATGGAGTGAGAGCGCTTGGTCGTGAAAGGGGCCAAGGATGTGGAGCATGCAGAGGTAAACTCTAAGTACCGAGATAAGGCTGAAGGGCAGAGGCCAAGGAACTTCGTAAGACCGATGTCAACGAACTTCTCATCAAGATAACCGAAAGTGAAGGATTTCGGGTCATGCAAGAGTGCACGACTAAGGAACGAAGTAGGCAGTACGTGGTGCTGTACTTTTGCTACTCAGTGGAGTAGGCGATTGGGTTGATGGATAAGACGGTACAATCCTAGAGGCGATCAATTCTATTAAAGAATTACTCCAAGTTGGGGTGAAAACTTCATACATTCCAGAAGTTCGATGGCATTGAGAAGGTAAATCATAATAACTAACTCAATGCAAGGAGTGCGAACACTTCAAATGCTTCAGAAGTGTGAGCAAAGAGCAGGCGAAGGCCAGTAACTAGCTCGATGCATAGAGTACAACCTCGAGGAGGCAGACGAAGTCAAGTAACATTTGCCTTTTAACTCTTAAGAGAATGGGCAAAACCGAGTACCCCAATTCTCTTATCCAATAGAGGAGCTCTGTATAGGTTCAAAGATCATTCGAAGATAATATAAGACAATAGTTGTCAAATTCTCACCAATGATGATCAGTGCTACTGAGAGTAGATTGTCCGCTTTATTTCCTAACGAAATGTCAATCGAAAGCGAAAGTGATGCAAATCTACTTGGAAGTGACAACTAAGTGAAAGAAGAGTCAATGAGCAAATTTTATGGAGGAAGGACCCAAAACATCAGAAGTTTGTGAGGCGATGCTCGTTAAAGCTCCAACAAGCATCCACCCAGTTCAAGCAGCATGAGGCATTTGAGAGATTGGCGCATAGTAAGAATGGCCTTTTCCTTCATCTGGAGGATTCACAGGAACCAACAGGGATCAACACAACTCAGCCAACCCCATACTAGAGTCTGAGTCATTGGCGAGTTGAAGCAGCATGGCGGATCAAAAGGTTCGACTACTTAAAAACAACAGCGAAGAGCAATTGGGAGCCAAGAGGCGCATTGCAGCTGGAGCAGAAAATTGAAGATTCAGTAAAGACGTGGAGTTGCAGTGTCGGCAAAGGCTTCGACGAGGACGTCGAAGGAATAAGTGGGGGAGAATGTTATGGACAAACTTCTAAACAGGATGTTTGATGTAATGTTTATGTATGTCTGTGTCTTTTGGTATGTTCATGCTTTATACAACATGTATAGGGACGGCCGAAGGCTTAATAGTCTCATTTTAGTTGGGTTTGGTGGCCGCTTTAGGCTTGTAAATAAAGGTTGTGTCATGTGGACATTTGTGAGAGATTATCGGTCTATAACGGACCATTTTGACCCTTTGTTGTATAAATGTTCAGAGCTTGTAAAGTCTATTTGTAATTTACATTGTCTATAAAGTTTTTTCAGAAACCTTGTGGATCCCGAATGAGACATTTTCTCTATCCCGTTCTCTCTTTTGTGGGTCCTAAGGGACCATGGGAGGCTTCGGGGAGGCTGATCTTTGCGGACAGACACGCAAGGGTGTCGCATGACTTAGGCAAAACCAGCTAAGTCCGTGACAACTCGGTAATATGAAGACCCTAATGCACACTAATTGAATTCTTTGGTAGAAAAAATTTAGTTCTCTTCGTATAGACATTTCCTGCTCATAAATTTAAATGCTCAGTAGGATAATCTTATGAATGTCTTCTATCATATTTGCAGGAAGAGTTGATATCTTTATCAAAATTTGTACCTTCATATTATAGTGCACTTTCATATTCCGTGTGCTTTTTTGGACTTAGATGCGTCCAAAAAAGAATGGCTGAAAATGCTGAAAATGCTTGCTTGCTTAATAAGTGAAAAAAAACATTTATATAATTTTCATGTAAGCTTTTACATTAAGAATCCATTTATAGGTGAAACACTAATTTTTTGTATCAAAATATGTACTTGTAATTGTTTTGAGGCTATATTTTGCTTTCCATTTTCATTAGGTGTTTTACAACACAGGCATACTGCCCTTTCAGTTGTATCTCCTAGGCTTGAGAATGTTAACAAGTACTGTATAGATGACTGTTCTTAATTTTGCTGCTGGAATTGTGACTGAGGTTTTGGTATGTTCTTGTAAGGAATGCTTTCTTTGATAGTGTTCTCTGTTAGAAGTCCAGGTAGCACAAAGGATAAACTAAGTTGAGGCTGGCAACAGGTTCTGAAGGTTATCACAAAACATTGATCATGTAGAAATCAAACATTAATGTGAAACTAGACAGCATCAATCAATTGAAGGTATGATTTGGTCAGTGGGCATTGATCTAATCTTTTTGTTCACATTTTTCCATGCAACACAAGGAGAATGAGAAAATGTCCATTGTGAGTATTTTATGCTTTTAGTTTGAGTGTAGGTATTCCATTACTCAATATCTTTAAGCTGAACGAAGCATTGCTCGATTGTATCCACCTTTTGTGAAAACAATTTGAAGTATACTGACTAGGAAACATCCACTTAAAAAGAAGTAAAGAATATATTGTTGTAGCTTTTATTCAGAACACCTTTGCTCCCACTTATCATAGAAACATCTCTAGACCTGGCAACGCAATTCCAGCATGTTTTGTGGAATACTCTTGTTGTAGGTTGCACAAAAACATGACCTTTGCCAGTTTATGCCTTCTGATTGCTAGTCCAATGATTTTGGATTAGACCAAAATGACCTTTTATGTGGATGAAACTTAATTTCTGTATTAGTTTTTAATTTTCTCATGCCTTTTATGTTTTGCACCACAAAATTTATGTATCTTTTGGAGGAAAAGAATAGGTATCACAACGCAACAAAAGGGCAAAGCTCCCAACAAATGTTAGCCAAAAATTCTTTTGAATTAGTTGTCTTTTTTATTTGAATGTTGCTAAGAAATGGGGGAAAGCGGTACAAACGAAGCACGATATTTTAAAATGTTTTGTGGGGATTAAAACTATTAAATACATGCTGGCAAATACATGTAATACGGCAAGAACATCTAAACTGCAAACA
This sequence comes from Musa acuminata AAA Group, assembly GCF_036884655.1. NCBI lineage: Eukaryota > Viridiplantae > Streptophyta > Magnoliopsida > Zingiberales > Musaceae > Musa > Musa acuminata. Next base: position 12,399,118 of record NC_088334.1, on the reverse strand, counting down.
ATCAATTTAATTATATAATATGGTTTTAGCATATATATGACAACATATCCTCTATATTTTTATACTTTTACAATGTTGTACTGCAACAATGTGACGATAAATGAAGCTTGCACGAGAATGGATAAGGGAATCAAGTACTTTCATGCTGCCAGTCTCTCTGCGCAAGAAGTTGGCATTTAAACTATGATCGCTGGGTCCCGTATATTCAGGCTGAAGGTTACTGGCGCCACTGGGTCCCATAGGTTCGGGTTGTTGAGGATCATCCGTGGCACCACTTTCTCCATGTCCAGAAGGATTATCGTAGTTTGAGGTATCATCACCATCTCCATCTTCTAAACTATCTTGTACTTTGTCTGGCTGTGCTTCAACCCCAACCCGTCTTAGATGAAGCTGCCATACCTCTGGTTAAGTCACGCATGAGGCAGAATAACTGCTAACGAATCTGAAAGATTTACCTGGAGGTACAGGTTGACCTCATCAGAACGAGAAAGAAAAGGGAAATCACCACCGGTCTTGAGGATTGCTTGACTAGCTCCAGGAAATCTTTCGCTCACTTGATCTTTCAGCTGTTGGGGAATAGCACAGTAGTCGTTTGTCTGCAGGGAATTGCATCAGTTAATGAACATGGGACCAATCACAGTGCCCTAATTCAGTGTCCCTCTTCCTCTCTCTTATATTATGACATCCTTTCCTTCCCCTGGCCTCTGTGTCGCCATTGGCCAGCAACCCTGTGTTCTAGCAACTCTTCCTATACACCTCAACCATTCGAAGCTGCTGATACTACCCAGCCAAATACGTAAGAACCACCATTAAATTAATCTAAAACAATAGTCAGATCCAAAGCCAGAACAGGTCAGAATGAACCTTTTATTATCAACTTTTTAACATTGTAACATTATAAAATTTTGGTTACCTTGTATAAATGAAAAACTGAAATCATAGCAGGCCTAATTCCATATTGAAATCAAACTGACGTTTAGGTTGGGCACCATGACCTCAGTGATCCATCTGGGATCGACAACCAAACAGAGAGCATATGAGTTCGAGCAAAAATAGTTGTATTGAAAACTAAATGCTTCTATAATCTAATATGGGCCCTCTGAAAATCCAAATAAGCAAACAGATGGCTGTTTATTAAAAACTATGCACCAAAACATTATCGTTGCAAGATATTGGAAATCCATTGTCGTTGCAAGATTGATTTGCTTCTGTCAGTAACACCACAAAAATCTTATCTTCCTTCAAACCTTATGGGAGAATATGATGGCATCTGAAAAGATGGTGGCAACTTCAGTTTTGATAATAAAGTTTTTTTTTTCTCCCAACAAGAACTAATTGTTCACATGTAATTAACTAAAAAGTGTTTTGGCTTGGCAAAACATGATCATAGGGCGATGTAGAATAAAGAACGGTGAAACCATACATACATACATACATACATACATACATACATACATACATACATATATATATATATATATATATAAAAAGAAAATTTTGGGGGCATCTCCTGATAAATATGATAGAATAACATAAATTTAAAATAAAAAGATGTAGGTATTGAACTTACATCCATGATAGTGATGAAGGAATCTGAGAGCAACAGAGGGCCAACTGATGCAACATTAACATTCAGCTTTAACCTTGATGATAGATCCTCCCTAGTCAAAGTCTCAACCTACACATGGAAATGTTTCTCAATATTATAAGGGAAACAAAAGTAAATAGGTGCCTGCTTGCTTCATTAATAAAAAGGAAAATGATGCTCTACATCAACCGATGATGGACATTTAAAAATATGAGGGTGTCTCCTGATCTAGCAACTTAAGAAAAATATCAAAGTGGAAAAAGTTCATCATTTAAAAATGATAACCTAAGAAAAAAATCATTTACAAATGCTAACCCACGAAAGGGACAGGACAATATCCAAGCTTAGTCACTCAACCCATGGAAGGACAGGACCCTCACCCACCTTGAATAACATGTGAAATACATACTGGCAAGCAAGAATAATTTTTTTTATAATTATAAGCTCCACATAATTCAAAAGTTGGTGAAAAGTTGAACTGTTCCAAGAATGAATCTGGCTTGATATTAAGAGACTATGACTAGTATTTGTTGGCTTTGCCTTGTCAACATCACCTGTTTGTGGCATGTATCTTCTTATACTTCAAATCAAGTGTGAAAGAAATTATTTATCTGTCTCAAAGATTCTCCTTGTATTCCTATGGAAAGATCAGCTACTGGGATTATTTTAAACCCCCCATCAAGCACCGGGACTGGAACAACAACTACAGGCCACTAATTTCTTCTTCAAGCAATTTTGTGGAGTCAATAAAAAATCAATTTTATAATCAAGATATTTTTGTAGTTGGGATGTGCAAATCAGGAGCCATACTGGTTCATGATTACCCAAAGAGGTATCAGTCCAAAAGATTAAAATCCTCCATCTTAACACAGCTAAAGTTAACATAACAACTGCACAGTATACTTGTACAGATGAAATTCAAGAAGCATATTCTATCTAACTACTTTAAGCTCAGCAGACAGAAAATGAAGTGAAACAGCACGTGTGGAACTTGGGGGTAGAATCAATGGTTATAAAGGATGAATTATACCGATTAACATAACTGGATCATGTCAGATTTTATCATATGCTACCCCAACAGAATTTCTACTAGTACATTAAGTTCCCTTTTGTCAAATTAATATTTAAGATTATTGTTTAACGATATTATTGCAATAGCATGCACAACTCAGCACTGGTAAATTAAGAATACCTGGAAAACATACTGAAAGGAAACCATTTAAAGATAATGGATCACTTAAGCTGGACACATTCTCATGAACATACCTGTGCAACAACAAAGTCTACTGAGTCAGCAATGAATGGTTCATGTGGACCATCACGAATTCCTGATAAGATGTACCGCTTCAGCAAAAATGAAGGTGTCCAGTTAACACTGCAATATCAAAAGAATAAAGTCCAAACAAAGCTCCCTTTTGGCTGGAAGATAATAAAGTTGGCTGGAAGAGTGATACTAGAACATGGAGTATGAAATATTCCACCCCATATCAACCATAAGAGTGTTATGCATGCAATCAAATTTCCTTGCTTAACAACTTCGTACATGATAAAGTAGAAGATTATCGGTGCCAAGGCTATACCAAGTATAAACAAAGCTTACAAAGATACATAAACATCATTTAACAAGATTATTAAGCAAAAAAGGAGCTGCATCTTTATCAACACGTTTTTAGCATGACAACAGAGAAAAACTGGTTACTCAAATTTTATATTTAAGAATGAGCAGTTCAAGCTTTATCTAGTATTTAGGAAGTTAAGGCAAGAAAAATACACTGAAGACCATGGCATGGAAGCTGCAAACTTGTGTGTCTCCAAAAATGCATTTGAAAGAACCAATGACTTAACTCGCCTTGGACGGTGTTGAGCAAACACTAATGCAAGGAATCCACCCAGTGATGTTCCATAAAGGTGTACCTATCATACAGTCAAGTCATCCACAAACTAAACCAATTTGGTATTATATGCATTAAATTTTGATTTGGATGTAACAACAATACAGCTCAAAACATTACTTGCATGTCTTCTCTAGACTTTAAAGAAGCTAGTTGGGAACAAAAAGTTTGAGTTATACATGGATATATTTAGCTTATCAGCATGTGTTAAATTCTCACCAGGCCATTCAATGTGTAGAACATAAAGATTCTTTAGATTATTTATACTTCTAAGCAAGGAATGACGTTTCGCTCGAAAAGGACGGTATGCACTAATCTGAGTAACAACAAGTAGACAAATTGCCCCCGGTCCGGTCCACCATATAAAAGGGGAACCATGATCGCTTCCGCTTCTCTAGAATGCCGCCTCAGCTTCTCACCGCGATCGACGTTTCCGTCTTCTCATCGTGACTTCTCACCACGACCGACCTCCGCTACTCACGCAAATCACTACTGACAACCACTGCTTGCCACGATGTTGCTGCATATAACCACCATGCATGATCTTTGCCCAAATCACTTCTCGAGCATGCCTCTTCTCCTCTTTCTCTTCCTCCTCTACTATCTCCTCTTCTTCCTTCCTCCTCGCTTTGTTCCTCCACCGTCCCTTCCCTTTCTCCCTCCTTTTCTACCTCTCTAAAGCACTAGTACTAACTAGTATGTACCGGTCCACGAATCACCGAGACGAGTCCAATACCCAAAACAACAATCCTTGCTTCCTAGGCCGGAGACATGTTAAATCTCTAGTGAAACATGTCGATTGGTTACTTCATGTGATAGTTCTCTACCAACATCACACTCCAACAAGAACTTCAAACCACCAACCCCCCTCCAAGACTCCATAATGGCTGCAGTACCACCACCTCTCCAAGCCTGATACTGCTTATCACCTACTTCACCTCCTCCCTCGTCCATCAAAGAAGCTGCATAGACCGAGTATTTCATTGAAGTCATTTGCCAACCACCCTGATTGCAAGAGGAAGCCCTCAAGATCTCCCACTACAACTGATATGCATGTCTACCCAATAACATTAGCAAGAAAGACTTTATCATTAACATCTCACTAGAGCGTGATGACTATTCAAGCAGAAGCTGTACTATGAGGAGAATCACTTTTATTGACCGCTCACCACCATTATCTACTGGACGGCAGAAATTGATCCAATATGATGAAGATCAGCAAAGCATAAGATGTAGAGTTGCATCCTTGAGTTCCTTTTTTGCGAGTTCGGAAGAAATGGAGAAACTTCTTTCATTTCTATAGATAGGTCTATAGATTGACCCATGTGACTATGATAAACTCACCTGCTATATTAGTATTAAACAAATCACACAGATAAACTATGAGCAGTTAGCATTCAGTCACATGAATTACACTGCTATCAATAAGTGGTATGACTGCATCTTGCATGGCCACCATCATACCAAGCACCTGATCTTCACTAGACACATGTAAGTGATGCTTATCTATTTAAGGTAAGAAGAAATATACTTTCTGAAATCATTACTGAAAAGAAGAGTATACTCTCTAACATGCTAAAATCCAAAAGAGCATAACAATTATGCAATTGGATATTAGAGGCAACAAAATTTCGTGAACAAATGCATATACATACATGATATATACTGAGTGTATCCAAGAATTTCTCAAATGCATGAGCCCACTCATGGTGACTCCAAACATGTGGTACATCAACAGAAATCACTCGGTAACCCTGCAAAAAGCTCATGATTATACTCTGGCAAGTGCCAAATATTTTCATGTTGCAAAAACTGTGGAGATCAAAAATGATAATATTACTGCAAAAAGATAACAGACAACAACGGTGCTGATCCAGGAAAACAAACAGATTACTATGAAATACTGCAATGCAACAATACGAGGAAGGAGTATTTTCCTTTTCCTATCTGTGCAGGATACAAAACAACATGGCATCCAGAGATTAGAAACAAAACACCTGCTGCTTGCCTTTAACACCTTAATTTGGGTACAATACAAATTTGAACAGCGCTTTTTCATATACATGAATAATAAAACAACTGGACCCTTAAATATAACAAGATCAAAGTTGGTGGTTAAGAATGACATCAAGAAAGGGAAAGAACAAGTCGGTTGAATATAATAATGATCAATTTTTTAAAAACCTTTCAAGAAGAAAAAGGAACACGGTATCTTTTAGGAGAGAGAGAATATAACATCAGATCATTGGTAAGATAATCATTTATATCCAAAACAAATACAAACAAAACAAGTATGAACTTAATCAAATCACAAGAAAAAAAACATGCACAATAACAGAGTTATCCCCTGATTTCACGGCATTAACTGAAAGAAGATAAAACCAATATTTCATTCAGGAATGATGCAAAGATTGATTTACCATTATAGAGAGTTATCTATTGCAACATTCACAGTGCGTCCAATCAAATGGCTGAACATGATGTCAGATAGGACTTATGAGTAGCAAGTTCAAGTATAATACAAGGTATTAAAAGGACTAATGGGGAAATTGAGAACATGGTTAGAAACTTGGGTAATAATAGTTGGTATTTGACATGGATTAAAAGCAAGTAAATAATCAAACAAAACTAGGAAAGCAGTGTAAATCATCAAAAAAGAAACTAAGAAAACTTGAGGTCAAGAAGTTTCACTGTCTCATTCCTGAGCATGTTGAAACCAATGTTGTTGGCAAGTAAAAATGTAACCAATATCAAAATGACAGGACTCAAGACTTGATGAAGAGTACAACTCTACTCCTTGTGCCTAATCAGCAGGTTGTTGTTCTGATGTTCTATGGTATCTCTTGATAGAGGCTTTAGTGCTTATAACCACTTGTTAGTAGAAGTTTATAATCCTGCCAAATTTTATAACAAACAATTATGCAAATATGTAATAATAAGTTTCTCAAGTCATCACAACATACATAACAAAAACAGATCAACAACAAATTAGAATATCATAGAGATTGAAAAAACAAGTTCAGCCAATACCTTCAGTATATTGTATACTCATCTCACATGCAGTAGCTGCACAACTAATTAATAATCCTTTAGCCTCAATTTCCCATATTAGGGAGTCTCTAGGGTTTCATAGCGAGAAAAAATACTGCAATGTATTTTGTTGAAAAAAGACAGGATTTATGAGCCTTACACTTTCCTGGCTCCAAAATACTCTTGTAGCTTTTTCTCCTATAGTTTTTGTATTATCCAAAGTTCTGTAAAATTATGCATATCACTTTCTCTTAGTTACATCTACATAAATGATAAAATGATAATCTTGCTTTCAATATCATGCATAATTAATTTGGTATTACAATAGCTAATCATGTGTTGTTATTTGAATTTCCACTAGTCCAAAAGGAAATTGGCAACTACAGCATCAAAGAGTGTAATCACCAACAATTTCTCCCTTAATATAAATTAATTACTATAAATGATATATTACTTTATTACTAACTTCTATATCTGTGTACTATAGTTAAGAAAATAATTAAATTTAGTTTTATTAATCACATGGATAAGTTAGGAATTCTACTAATCAATTAAATTATTAATTGATTTATTTCCTAATGAGTGATTTGATATTCAGGAAGTAAATAGTTTACATTCCATTTTTGTGTGTGAACAATAAGATATGAATATTATATTACTTTCTTTATGTGTGAAAGTAAACGAAAAATAAATTAAAAATAAAAATTAAATTATTACTTACCTTTCGGAGAGATCTCATCTTCTCCTATATAAAGGGACTACTTCTCCCTCATTCTTCACTAAACCTAACAATGGGAGGATTGAGGAGATGACTTCCCGAGGAGATGATATCGAGGAAGGGATAATCGAAGAGAGGTAGGATCCTTTCTTTTTCAATTAGCTTTGATTTATGTTTTGAAATCTTGATATTGAGATTATTATTATTTTATGATGCATAATAATATTTTACTTTCAAAATTTCATGAGTAGTAAATAATGATAATTGATTTGAGATGTTATAATGATTATTTGATTTATCTCAATCTCTTGAGCTTAAGTGAATTTTAATATTGATTTAATTATTAAAATTCTTATTTTTGGATTAACATAGTAGTTCTAATTTATTTAATTAGATATATCTATGTTTCAAAAATTATGTATGAATTTCTATAATGTAATTAGTTTTAAATTTAAGATCATGAATTTAAAGTTTTAATTAATGAATTTGAGTCATTCTTTAATAATTTTAAATATTGAAATATAATTTGATAAGAGGAGTCTAATTGGGGTCTGACTTGAGTCAAGTTGATCGATCAGATCGAATCAACTCAACCCATGTGGTCATTTACGACCTAACTCATGTGACCAAGTACAACCTAGCCCATATGACTTGGCATGACCAAACCTATGTGGCCGGGTAGAAGCCAGCCCATATAGTAAAGTACGACCCAACCCATGTGGCCAGGCATGACCCAACCCATGTGGCTAAGTACGATATAGTCCATGTGGTCATGTATGACCCAGCCCATGTGGTAAGGTATGACCCAACCATATGGCTAGGCATGAGCCAGCTCATGTGGTTAGGTACGATCCAGTCCATATGGTCATGTATGACCCAACTCATATGGTAAGGTACGACCCAACCATGTGGCTAGGTCGGCCAACTCATGCGGTAGGTACGACCCAATTCATGTGGTTAGATACGACCCCAACTCATGTGTCTAGGACCAACTCGCGAGCCAAGCAAGGCCTAGTTTAATGGCAAGGCTCAGCCCAACTTATAAGTGAGGCTTAGCCTAGTTCATGAAGTTAAGCCTGCCCAACTACACGATTGGCATTAGACATATAGTCGCTCCTTTTATATAACCTGTCGTACTTCAACTCAACTTAGTACTTGGAACAAGTATATGCAGTGTATGTGGAATATATATATGCAGTGTATGTGACCCGCCCAAGACTCAGGTGGGTTGATTCGGTTTGGGTTAGCATTATACGACACAATCCAATTTCCTCCCTCTCTATTGGTTCGAGCTCATTAATTGACTAAATCAAACAGGTTTGATCAGTTAAAGCTGGTTTAGGGTGATTCCACACTAACTTGACTAGTTCAAACTTATTTGACCTAATTGAGATCAATCAAATCTAAATTAGACCAGTCTAGGGTGATTCCAAATCGGTTCTATAAGGATTTGATGTTGATTCTATTAGATCATAATCAAATTGAGTTTGGTTTAAGTCAATTGAGTTATTTCAATTAGAGTTTTGGTTGATTGAGGATAATTGAGATATTGATATTTTATGCTTTGATGATTTAATGAATTTAAAGGTTTTATCTGAAGATGTCATTTGAAAATAATTATTGGTTTTCTATTTTCTTATGTTTATGATATTGATATGATGAGTATCATGTAGTAGATGTGACTAGACTAGTAGTTCACATTGGGAGTGCAACCTGTGAAAGGAGCTACGGGCCCATCATAATGCGGAGCCACCAATGAACATAGTCTAGCAGATTTACATCAAGTATGGTCTCTCATAGTATTTAATCATATTGATTTCTTGATGTATGCATGAGTGATTAAATGAGTGTAAATGAATGATCATGAATGTTTATGTATCCCTGCCGAGGGCAAGTATGGCGATTCCCTTCGAGGATTAACGAGCCGTCAGACGTGATGGTTAGACGGTTCCTCCATCCGCTGTTGGGAGGAACGTGTCCCCACTTGGGCGGGTGAGGGATACCACTCCATCCGCTGTTGGGAGTGCGATATGAATTATCTCCATCCGTTGTTGGGAGGAATCCATCTCATGGAATATGCCTCTCCATCCGTTGGTAAGAGAGTACACCATCGGATGATGTACGCCTTTGTTATTATGTATGTGTTGCATGTGGCTGATGCATAATTTTATTTATTATGTAAGAAATTATCATCATTTTTCTGATGCATAAGTTTTATGATAAATAGATATATTTTCTTATTGAATTATTGATACTTGTTTATATTTCATGAATATTGAAAATTAACTTTATGATTTTTCTAAGGTTCCTACTAGCATGTGTGATTGCTGATATGTTTTTATTTTATATTTATTTTCAGAATAATTTATTACTATGTAATAGATCTGAAGATTGGGTGGAAGAGACTTGTGACCTTATCAAGAAGATATCATTTTTTCTGATTAATAGAATATTTACTACTATAAAGACAAAGATTTGAATTCAAAAACGAATGAAAAGAAAAGGAGGGAGTTTATTATATAAATTATGGATAATAAAATACTGATTTATTATTTTTTTTATAAATTCGGGATGTGACAAAGAGTCTTCTTAAGATCCAGTTGGAAACCCTTTTAGTGGAATCTTAATATGGAAGTGCCAATACAGTTGCTGCATTATGTCCATATTTTTACATGGAGAGCCTCATGATCTGAAAGATCTTATCCTTAAAAATATGTTGTATTATGATAATGAAGATCTTACATGAAGAACTGTCTTTCACTTCCAAACAACTCCAAAATCATAGCGGCAGTTGAAATATGAAATTAACTATTTTTTTCTAGTCAACACAGTTTTGGAGTCATAGCAAAACAAAATACTAAATAGCAGTATTACAAGGTGAAAATCTAATTCCCCTGTGGTACCTTCATTGAAAGGGACATGATCTGTTTGTAATAGACATCTGTAGTGCCTGCAATTCCAGGGATACAAATAAGAGGAGGTACAGTCTTGGGGCCAAAATCATAGTATCTCCACTGTTTATTTTCAATCTGCACAAAAATGTTAAGCCAATATGATCAAGACACACATAGGCAACAACAACACAAACTAACAATCAAATATGTGATATGAAATAACACAATAAAAAAAATCAGTGGCCTGAATCAACCTGGCTTCATTGGAAGCCTTACAAAAACTGACATCCATCCCACACTTCTTCTTGAGTGGGATGGCATATCCACCCACTGGGTCAAGCGTTTGTAAACACATAAACTAGTTCACTAAGTGTGCTTCTAAATCTGCTAAACCATATTAGTTTATTGTCTTGCGACAGAACATGGCATGCAGCGCTTGATATTTTGAAACTATATTAAGGTATGCAAACAATTAAGCATTTCGATTGAGGTTTCACTGAGACCACATGTTATAAGCAGAAACCTAGACTTTACAAGTGACTTACCACCATCTAACTACAGAGTGATTGACCTTCAAAATTTCCTACGACATCAAAAGTTTTCTAATGTGGTTCACTGACATTTATTATTCACTATATACTTATCAACTCTTACCTAATGATCCCAACAATAAAGAGCAACCTTAGTTGAATGGGTTCACCTAAGGAGCATTTGTAACATATCATTATATGCTCTGTGCGCATTTTCGCCAAATCAGATAGCATGTCGCTGACGATCGCTGGTAACCAAACCCTTTCTTGACTGCAAATTAGAAATCCAGCAATGCAACTATAGAAAAGCACTACCACTACAAGATCTTATGGCTCTTACGTATCTCCAAATCAAGAACAAGAAATTCCCTCATTCTATTAGAGGCAAAGAACGATGCACGGGCAAGTGCGAATAAATTTAGGTCAAGTGAGATGATCGAGGAGCAAAGAAGAAAGAGATTCTAGAAATGTATTGTCATACCGATACATCAACCATCAAGAAAGGTGGCAATCAAGTCGACATATACCCCAAACAACGAATCCCAATGCCAGGTCAAGAACTACGTCTCGGACAACCGGGTTGACATCAACCCCTTCCCTGAACCGCAGATCCAAACTATCAAGCAACGCAAAGCAAAACAACTTCAAGATCCGACGGTTCTTGCGCGCCCACCGATTCAAGAACACCAAAATCTCTCCTCCTCCAAGAGGAAAAGAAAAAAAATGCACAAACCACAGCAGATACGGTTCGATCAACCGACGATCTTCGCAGATCTTACAACAGCAAAGTAGAATAAGAAGTTGGGGTGGAACGTACGAAGATCTTGTGAAGGGGGACTTGCGACTTGAAGTAGACGTAATCCCCAGGCGCCGGTGACATCCCTCCCTCTGGTCTCAAGAATGATCGCGAGAATAATGTTAAGGGTGTCGATCAGAGAGAGAGAGAGAGAGAGAGAGAGAGAGAGAGAGAGGAGAAGGGGAGAGGAAGAAAGGGAAGACGTCGTCGTCCGACGATGAGACGGGAAGATGCCGAGGATGAGGAACTGGCGATGGTTGTTGCTAAATCTTGAAGGCCGGGCGCACTATAAACCGAAGGTGGCGGATTTCTTAGGGGTCGTTTGTGCGTCTGGGGATGCCTAATGCAATTATACAGCGCATAACAAACATGTGGTCGACTGGTAGCTACCACCAACCCGCCTCAACAACACAGCTTGGGAGGCCCCACCAGAGGACGAGATGGGCCAATCCCGAGGAGGGGATTGGAACGGGTTGTTTAGATGAATAAGGATTATTATTATTATTATTATTATTATATGATTTTTATTATCTTGATAAAAATATTATACTCGACTTTTACATTAGTTATGTTATTTTAAAATAAGACTATCGTATTTTTTTTATACATATAAATATTATAACTGCAGCAGAACAACGACTCAAAACATAATATAAATAAAATTATCAGGTTTGAAATATGTATTCTTATTGATTTAAAAATAAAAATAGAATAGTATTTTTTAATAAAATTATAATATCTTTGACACCTCAATAAGAATATTATAAGTCTATATAAAACATTATAATTGATATGTTTATCTTATGGACCGATTGAATGGAAAGGATAGAAGATTTAAGAGCATTTTTGAGACTATGAGAAACGATAGATACTAATAAAAAAATAAAAACAATGGAAAGGAGAGTGGGTGCCTCTTAATATCTAGAAAAAAATTAAAATGAGAAGAAATTTATCTACAGATACAATTGAACTTTTCATAATTTTGTTTACGAACCCAATCATAATTTTTACATGATTGAGATGACTTTCTAAAATTGATATAAATAAATATATCAATAAAATTTTAGATCAATGCCTTTATTTTATTATGAATTATTCGGTGTATTATTTTATAAAACTAACCTTTTAATACATCCCCATACGGAAAATTATTGAATCTCGGATTTTGACGATGAAACAAATTTATAGTGTTTATCTGATGTCTGTTTAAGTGATGTATGACTAGCTTCGATCAAAAAAAGTAAATCGATTAAAGTAGGAGGAATCAGACGTTGGGCAGAAGCAAACATATCAGAAGATTAGATGTCAAAGCCAGAAGATCGATCGACGTATCGGTAGAGAATGCTTTGGTTCGTGAATTCGGGCATCGGGCCAAGAAGATCGGACATTACGCTAAGGAGATCATATATTACGAGAAGACAACATGTTGATTAGGCAATACGTTGAAAGGAGATGATGATACGCCGAAGGATCGAACGAAGCACCGGAATAACCAATGACATGCCGGACAACATGGGATTCGCTTATAATAGATTATCTCTAGATCGAGTCTAATTGAGTCAGTTTATAATGTAATTAGGCTAACTCAATTAGGGGTCAACTGGGTTCAAGTTTGGGCTGCGTTGGGCCAAGTAAAAAGGCCTAAATAGTGACCTAACAGATGAAACCGTCATGGCATAGTCTCATAGACTATGTCAAGCGGTGGTATCGTTGGTCTTGGCGGTGGTACCGCTCAAACACAGTCTCCGAGAGATTATCAGGCGGTGGTACCACAAGTTTGGATGATGGTACCTCCTAGTGTCAGGCTGCAGGCGATGGTACCGCCTAGTGCAAGCGATGGTATCGCCCGTAACCCGAAATATCGGGGATTTAAATTTTGGCTTCAAGTTTTCAAGTCATTTGTATCACACCCCAACAATAATCCATTCTAGGATCCAATCACACATTTGAGAATACTGAGAAAGCATCCAAGTCATTCATATTCATAATTTTATAATTCATTAAACCTGTGCAGTTTAAATTCATATACCACATCACTCGATGAATCATAAAATCTAAAACCAACTCATCAAGATAAGAACCACCTCATAAATCCACAAGTGTCGGATTCTATGTTATCACAAAAATCGATATTTACCATATGTTTATATCATTATACAAATTAAACTTATGCTCCAAAATCTAAGAGGTTCTTTAAACTTTTACAAAACTCGTAAGTTCATATTTACCATCAACTTTCCATTAGACACTAAGTGTACTTATACAACAAAAATATATTATCCACTAAAGGTTTGCCTAAAGTCTTCTATCTTTCCGTAGCTTTAGCCCAATTTAAACATTTTAGCAAGTGATAAGTTATCCTGAAAAATTTATATATCAACGGGGTGAGCATATAGAGCTCAGCAAGCGACTAACATATCCATAATGAAAGAGGATAGTTTCAAACAAATAAGATACCAAATACGGATATAAGAGTTTATAAATAGCCACTCAACGAATGCAGAATTACAATGTCATTTTATTCGAAGCATATTTTGTTCATAACAAAGGAGTAAGATTAGTTGGATCAAATTATTGACGTAAGGAGCATTTCGAGACATATCAATGGTGTATGAAATATTACGGAGCATATCAACATATGAAATATTTCGGAGCATATCAATGGCATAGGAAATGTTTCCAAATATATCAATGACACATGAAGCATTTTAGAGTATATCAATGGAGGATAAAACATTTTGGAATATATCAATAGTAGATGAAATGCTTCAGAATATATCAATGGCATATGAAGCATTTTGGAGCATATCAAGGATGTATGAAATGTTTCGGAGCATATTAATAACAACAAATAAAATATTTTAGAACATATCAAAGAACAAATACGAAACAAAATCTTAACATCGCATTTGACATTGAACACAATTCATTCTTATCCAAAACACATATAAAAGCACATAACCAAAGCTTTGGATATCATATTAAACAAATAGAAGGTGAAGTGAGATCTCAAACAAAATATGGTCCATCCATTTCTGAATGACCATCAAACATAATCTAGAGCATCGTGGGCTCTAAGCACATACCCTTTACCATTTTTAGCAAAGGTCAATATAATCCCTTTACTATTTCTACCAAAGGTCCAAATAATTCCACAAACACCAAAGGTCAGTATAATCTCTTTACTATTTCTACCAAAGGTCCAAATAATTCCACAAATACCATAGTACAAAAGGGTATGGTGAATAATAAATTGAGACATATCGAAAACACATGCGGAACAACGGAATGCATGTGCCTATATGAAACATTGTGAGACAAACATAAACTTTACATTATAGATTTAGGTATAAAATAATTGAAGGACAAGAGTATACAAAAATTTCAAAGAAATAATGTAAAACTTAACTGAAGTAATGATTTTAGTTGAAATCAATTTCCAAAGAGATGAAATAAGAATAGGTGAAATACACCAAAGCTCGATTCTGACAGAATTTGAGAGGCACATTACATAAATTATTTGGATAATCAATTATACTCCAATTTACATAAATTAGATATCATTCGAAAGATATATCAATCTAAATTTAGATAAATTAAGTTTCGTATGAATTGGAGATTCCAACATTGAGTTATCAATAGTTTAGTAACCAAATGTCAGAGAATATTATCTTTATTTTACAGAATTTATAGAGTTGATTTGAACAGATGTTTTAATTGGCATTTATGCTCCAAATCAGATATACACAGAAAGATCTATGAGTCTAGTTTCTGATAAATCATATATTGCATAGATTAGAGTTTTTAATAGAAAGTTATAAGTAACAGAAAGTTATAAGTAACAGAGTACTGAAAAGACAAAATCGACAATATTTGTTTTATAGATTTCATATGGTCAATTGAAATAATAGTTTGGATAGGCAAATAAACTTTCAATTTACTATTCTAGTGTCAAAAGAAAGAAGTATAAGTCTATTTTCAGATAAATTCAGTTTCGACTGAATCAAAATTCGATGCAGAAAGTTATGGCTAGAATAATTCAGAAAGGTCAAATCTTCAAAAAATTTCAGATTCATAGTTTTGTTCCCAAACAAAAAAAATTATCATGTATGAAGCTAAAATCTTTCAATATTTTCAGAATTAAGATGAAATCAGATATTAAGAGTTTTATATGAAGGGATTAGAACACTTGTCTTAAACAAATTTGAGTCTCAAATATGTGGAATTGATGCAAAATCTAAAGCCAAAGAAAAGCTTTTTCTCCTTCTACTTCAATTCCTTTTCCCTTCTCCTCTTAAACCCACGTTGGCTGTAGCTCTTAAGTTTTCCTCCTTTAATTTCTACTCTAATACATTAGATTTAGCTAATATAAGGATTGTAAGGTGGCAAGCATGCATGAAAGAAACCTATGTGACATCCTCAGAGCAAACATAGGTGGCTGACCTTAGGTTAGCTAGTGACACATGTCCATCATTTTTTTTAAATATAATATGAATCTTTCATAAATTATATCACATTTCTAAAATTAACATTTAGGTCGCTATATTATAAATAAGACCTTATAGAATTTTTAAAAATGAGGGGTGTTACAATTTGGGGTGTAAAGGTTCTCTCATGAACTTGTCAAAAGGAGAATCGAGGTGTAAAAGGGTAGTTACGCCACTCTGATTTGATATCCCCGATCAACTCTTTCATCTTACTTAATTAATCAAATTAGATGAAGTAAGAGGACCAAATGTCCTTGTCATCCTATATTCCTAAAATGCATCAAAGAAAATTTTTATCGATCACTATAGTTCACTAGACTTCAATATATTTTAAACATGAAATATATTAAATATCTCAGAGATCCTCAAATCATGCTCTGATACCACTCTGTCACGCTCCAATAATAATCCATTCCAAGATCCAATCAGGATACTGAGAAAGCATTCAAGTCATTCATATCCATAATTCCATAATTCATAAAACATATGTAGTTTAAATTCATATACCACATCACTCGATGAATCATAAAATCTGAAATCAACTCATCAAGACAAGAACCACGTCATAAATCCACAAATGTGGGATTCTACATTATCATAAAAATTGATATTTACCACATGTTCATATCATTATACAAATTAAACTTATGCTCCAAAATCCTAAACATGAGAGGTTCTTTAAAAACTCGTAAGTTCATATTTACCATCAACATTCCATTAGACACCGAGTGTACTTATACAATAAAAACATATCATCCACTAAAGGTTTACCCAAAGTCTTATAGCTTTCCACAGCCTCAGCCCAATTTAAATATTTTAGCGAGTAATAATCTATCCTAAAAAATTTATATAGCAACAGGGTGAGGATATAGAGCTCAACAAGCAACTAACATATCCATGGCAAAAGATGATAGTTTTAAAACAAATAAGGTACCAAATACAAGAGTGAGATATAAGAATTCATAGATAGCCACTCAAAGAATACAGAATTATAATGTCATTTCATTCGAAATATGTTTTGTTCATAACAAAGGAGTAATATTAGTTGGAGCAAATCATTAACATAAGGAGCATTTTGAGGCATATTAATAGCGTATGATATGTTATTGAGCATATCAATTATATATGAAATATTTTGGAGAATATCAAGGGCGTAGGAAATGTTTCAGAACATATCAATGACATATGAAGCATTTTGGAGCATATCAATCGTGGATAAAATATTTCAGAATATATCAATGGCAAATGAAATACTTTGGAACGTATCAATGACATATGAAGTATTTCGAGCAAATTAACGATGTATGAAATATTTCAGAGCATATCGATAACAAATAAAATATTTCAAAACATATCAAAGAACAAATACGAAACAGAAGCTTAACATCGCATTTGACGTTGCATACATTTCATTTTTATCCAAAAGACATATAGAAGCACATAACCAAAGCTTTGGATATCATATCAATTAGATAGAAGGTGAAGTGGGATCTCAAACATAATATGGTCCATCCATTTCTGAATGACCACCAAACATAATCTATAGCATCGCGGGCTCTAAGCATATACCCTTTACCATTTCTGCAAAGGTCTAAATAATCCCTTTATCATTTCTGGCAAAGGTCCATATAATCCCTTTACTATTTCTAGCAAAGGTCCAAATAATTTCACAAATACTAGAGTACAAAAATGTATTGTAAATAATAAATTGAGATATATCGAAAACATATGCGGAACAACAGAATGCATGTGCCTATACGAAACATTATGATACAAACATGAACTTTACATAATAGATTCAAGTATATAAATAATTGAAGGACAAAAGTATATAAGAATCTAAAAATAATAATGTAAAGCTCAACTGAAGTAAGATTTTAGCATAAATCAATTTTTAAAGAGATTAAACAAGAGTAGGTGAAATCGACCAAAGCTCGATTCTGACAGAATTTGAGAGACACATTGCATAAATTATTTGGATAACCAATTATGCTCCAATTTACACAAATTAGATGTCATTCGAAAGATGTATCAATCTAAATTTAGATAAATCAAGTTAGTATAAATTGGAGATTCCAACATTGAGTTATCAACAGTTTAGTAACCAAAGGTCAGAGAACATTATCTCTATTTTATAGAATTCATAGAGTTGATTTAAATAGATGTTTCAATAGGCATTTATGCTCCAAATCATTTAAATCAAACATGCACAGAAAAATCTATGAGTCTAGTTTTTGATAAATTATATATTGCATAGATTAAAGTTTTCAACAGAGAGTTATAATCAACAGAGTACTGAAAGGTCAAAATTGATAGCCTTTGTCTTATAGATTTCATAGGGTTAATTGAAATAATAGTTTGGATAGGCAAATATACTCCTAATTTACCATTTGATTGTCAAAAGAAAGAAGTGTGAGTCTATTTTCGGATAAATTTAGTTTTGCTTGAATCAAAATTCGATGTAAAAAGTTATGGCTAGAACAATACAGAAAGGTCAAATCTTTAAAATATTTCAGATTCATAGTTTTTTTCCCAAATGAAAGAAATATCATGTATGAAGCCAAAATTATCTAAAATTTTCAGGATTAAGATGAAATCAAAGATCAAAAGTTCTATAGGAAGGGGTTAGAATACTTGCCTTAAACAAATTTGAGTCTTAAAGGTGTGGAATTGATGCAAAATCTCAAGCTAAAGTAAAGTTTTTTCTCCTTCTTCTACTTCAATTCCTCTTCCCTTCTCCTATCAAAACCATGTTAGCTTCAGCTCTTAAATTTTCCTCCTTTAATTTCTCCTCTAATTCATTAGATATAGGTAATATAAGAATTATAAGGTGGCAAGCATGCATGAAAGAAACTTATGTGTCATCCATACAATAAACATAGGTGGCACCAACCTTAGGTTAGCCAGTGACACATGTCCACTATTTTTTTTAAAACATAATATAAATCTTTCACAAATTATATTATAATTTTAATATTTATATTTAGGTCCCTATATTACAAATAAGACCTTATAGAATTTTTAAAAATGAGGGGTGTTACACTCTCCCCTCCTTGAAAGAAAATTTTAGTCCTCTAAATTTGTCACACCTTCTTCGACGAAAAGTTGAGATCAAGAATGCACTTGGATAGAGGTCATTAATATCATTAAGTCTTGCTCTTTCTTAATAACATTCAAATTAAAATTTTCTTATAATAACTTCCATTGTTTTGCTATCAATGGATCATGCTCACTACGCTTCCGCTACGCCACTCTGACTTGATATCCCCGATCAACCCTTTTATCTCACTTAATTAATCAAAATAGATAAAGTAGGAGGACCAAATGTCTTCATCATCCTATATTTCTAAAATGCATCAAATAAAATTTTCATCGATCACTATAGTTCACTAGACCTCAATATATTTTAAACATAAAACATATCAAATATCTCAGAGATCCTCAAATCACGCTCTGATACCACTATATCATGCTCTAACAATAATACATTCCACGATCCAATCACACATTTGAGAATACTGAGAAAGCATTCAAGTCATTCATATCCATAATTCCATAATTCATAAAACCTGTATAGTTTAAATTCATATACCACATCATTCGATGAATCATAAAATCTGAAACCAACTCATCAAGACAAGAACCACCTCATAAATCCACAAGTGTGGGATTCTATATTATCACAAAAATCGATATTTACCACATATTCATATCATTATACAAATTAAACTTACGTCCAAAATCCTAAACATGAGAGATTCTTTAAACTTTTATAAAACTCGTAAGTTCATATTTACCATCAACATTCCATTAGACACCAAGTGTACTTAAACAATAAAAACATATCATCCACTAAAGGTTTGTCCAAAGTCTTATAGCTTTCCACAGCCTCAGCCCAATTTAAATATTTTAGCAAGCGATAAGCTATCCTAAAAAATTTATATAGCAACGGGTGAGCATATAGAGCTCAACAAGCGACTAACATATCCATAGTGAAAGAGGACAGTTTCAAAGCAAATAAGGTACCAAATACAAGACTGGGATATAAGAGTTCATAGATAGCCACTCAACGAATGCAGAATTACAATGTCATTTCATTCGAAAAATATTTTATTCATAATAAGGAAGTAATATTAGTCGGTGCAAATCATTAACGTAATGAGCATTTTGAGGCATATCAATGGTGTATGATATGTTATAAAGCATATCAATTATATATGAAGTATTTCGAAGCATATCAAGGCCATAGGAAATATTTCAGAACATATTAATGACATATGAAGCATTTTGGAGCATATTAATGGTGGATAAAATATTTCAGAACATATCAATGGGAGATAAAATGCTTCGGAACATATCAACGATATATGAAGCATTTCAGAGCATATCAAAGATGTATGAAATGTTTCGAAGTATATCAATAACAAATGAAACATTTCATAACATATCAAAGAACAAATACGAAACAGAAACTTGGTGAAGTGAGATCTCAAACAAAATATGGTCCATCCATTTCTGAATGACCACCAACATAATCTAGAGCATCTCTGGCTCTAAGCACATACTCTTTACCATTTCTGGCAAAAGTCCAGGTAATCCCTTTACCATTTCTAGCAAAGGTCCATATAATCCCTTTACTATTTCTAGCAAAGGTCCAAATAATTCCACAAACATCATAGTACAAAAGGGTATTATGAAAAATAAATTAAGACATATCGGAAAGACATGCGGAACAACGGAATGCATGTGCCTATACGAAACATTGTGATATAAACATAAACTTTACATAATAGATTCAGGTATATAAATAATTGAAAGACAAGAGTATATAAGAATTTCAAAGCAATAATGTAAAGCTCAACTGAATTAACGATTTTAGCTGAAATCAATTTCCAAAGAGATGAAACAAGAATAGGTGAAATCGACCAAAGCTCGATTCTGATAGAATTTAAGAGGTAATTGCATGAATTAATTGGATAACCAGTTATAAATCTAAATTTAGATAAAAGTTTCGTAAGAATTGGAGATTCCAACATTGAGTTATCAATAGTTTAGTAACCAAAGGTCAGATAACATTATCTCTATTTTGTAGAATTCATATAGTTGATTTGAACAGATATTTCAATAGGCATTTATGCTCCAAATTAGATATTCACAGAAAGATCTATGAGTCTAGTTTTTGATAAATCATATATTGCATAGATTAGTGTTTTTAACATAGAGTTATAATTAATAGAATATTGAAAGATCAAAACCGACATTATTTGTCTTATAGATTTCATAAGGTCAATTGAAATAATAGTTTGGATAGGCAAATAGACTCTCAATTTACCATTCTAGTGTCAAAAGAAAGAAGTACGAGTCTATTTTCAGATAAATTTAGTTTCGGCTGAATCAAAATTTGGTGTAGAAAGTTATGGCTAGAATAATACAAAAAGGTTAAATCTTTAAAAAAAAATTTAGATTCATAATTTTGTTCTCAAACGAAATAAATATCATGTATGAAGCTAAAATCTTTCAAAAATTTTAGAATTAAGATGAAATCAGATATTAAGAGTTCTGTAGGAAGGGATTAAAATACTTACCTTAAACAAATTTGAGTCTCAAAGGTGTGGAATTGATGCAAAATCTCAAGCCAAAGCAAAGCTTTTTCTCCTTCTTCTACTTCAATTCCTCTTCTTTTTTCCTCTCAAACCCACGTTGGCTGCAGCTCTTAAGTTTTCCTCCTTTAATTTCTACTATAATATATTAGATTTAGCTAATATAAGGATTACAAGGTGGTAAGTATGCATGAAAGAAACCTATGTGTTATCCTTAGAGCAAACATAGGTGGCATCAACGTTAGGTTAGCTAGTGACACATGTCCACCATTTTTTTTAAAACCTAATATGAATCTTTCACAAATCATATCATATTTCTAATATTAACATTTAGGTCCCTATATTATAAATAAGACCTTATAATATTTTTAAAAATGAGGGGTGTTGCAATTTGGGGTGTAAATGTTCTCTCAAGAACCTATCAAAAGGAGAATCAAGGTGTAAAAGGGTAGTTGCGCCACTATGATTTGAGATCCCTGATCAACCCTTTTATCTCACTTAATTAATCAAAAGTAGATGAAGTAAGAGGACCAAATGTCCTTGTCATCCTATATTCCTAAAATGCATCAAAGAAAATTTGCATCGATCACTATAGTTCACTCTACCTCAATATATTTTAAACATGAAACATATCAAATATCTCAGAGATCCTTAAATCATATTCTGATACCACTCTGTCACGATCCAACAATAATCCATTCCATAATCTAGTTACACATTTGAGGATACTGAGAAAGCATTCAAGTCATTCATATCCATAATTCCATAATTCATAAAACATGTGTAGTTTAAATTCATATACCACATCACTCGATGAATCATAAAATCTGAAATCAACTCATCAAGACAAGAACCACCTCATAAATCCACAAGTGTGGGATTCTATATTATCACAAAAATTAATTTTCACCACATGTTTATATCATTATACAAATTAAACTTACGCTCCAAAATCCTAAACATGAGAGATTATTTAAATTTTTACAAAACTCATAAGTTCATATTTACCATCAACATTCCATTAGACACCAAGTGTACTTATACAATAAAAACATATAATCCACTAAAAGTTTGCCCAAAGTCTTATAGCTTTCTGCAGCCTCAGCACAATTTAAATATTTTAGCGAGCGATAAGCTATCCTGAAAAATTTATATAGCAACGGAGTGAGCATATAGAGCTCAACAAGCGACTAACATATCCATGATGAAATAGGACAGTTTCAAAGCAAATAAGGTACTAAATATAAGATTGGGATATAAGAGTTCATAGATAGCCACTCAACGAATGTAAAATTACAATGTCATTTCATTTGAAATATGTTTTGTTCATAACAAAAGAGTAATATTAGTTGGAGCAAATCATTACCATAAGGAGTAGTTTAAGGCATATAAATGTCATATGAAATGTTACGGAGCATATCAATTATATATGAAGTATTTCGGAGCATATCAAGGGCGTAGGAAATGTTTCGAAACATATCATTGGCATATGAAGCATTTTGGAGCATATCAATGGCGGATAAAATATTTTGGCACATATCAATGGCAGATGAAGTGCTTCGGAATATATCATTGGCATATGAAGCATTTCGGAGCATATCAAGGATTATTGAAATTTTTCAAAGTATATAATAACAAATAAAACATTTCAGAATATATCAAAGAACAAATACGAAACAAAAGCTTAACGTTGCATTTGACGTTGCACACATTTCATTCTTATCCAAAACACATATAGAAGCACATAACCAAAGCTTTGGATTTCATATCAAATAGATAGAAGGTGAAGTAGGATCTCAAACATAATATGGTTTATCCATTTCTTAATGACCACCAAATATAATCTAGAGCATCGCGGGCTCTAAACACATACCCTTTATCATTTCTGGCAAAGGTCCAGATAATCCTTTTACCATTTATGACAAAGGCCCATATAATCTCTTTACTATTTCTAGCAAAGGTTCAAATAATCCAACAAATACCATAGTACAAAAGGGTGTTGTGAACAATAAATTGAGGCATATCGAAAACACATGCGGAACAACGGAATGCATGTGCCTATACGAAATATTGTGATACAAACATGAACTTTACAATTTAAGTATACAAATAATTGAAAGGCAAGAGTATACAAAAATTTCAAAGCAATAATGTAAAGCTCAACTGAAGTAAGGATTTTAGCTTAAATCAATTTCCAAAGAGATAAAACAAGAATAGGGGAAATCAACCAAGCTCAATTCTGATAGAATTTGATAGGCATATTGTATGAATTATTTAGATAACCAGTTATACTCTAATTAGCACAAATTAGATGTCTTTTGAAAGATCTATCAATCTAAATTTAGATAAATCAAGTTTTGTATTAATTGGAGATTCCAACATTGAGTTATCAATAGTTTAGTAACCAAAGGTTAGATAACATTTTCTCTATTTTGTAGAATTCACAAAGTTGATTTGAATAAATATTTCAATAGGCATTTATACTCCAAATCATTAAAATCAAATATGCATTCTATGAGTCTAGTTTCTGATAAATCATATATTACATAGATTAGAATTTTCAACATAGAGTTATAATTAACAGAGTAATGAAAAGTCAAAAATGATAGTCTCTATCTTATAGATTTCATAGAGTCAATTGAAATAATAGTTTGGATAGGCAAATAGACTCTCAATTTACCATTATAGTGTCAAAAGAAAGAAGTATTAGTCTATTTTCAGATAAATTTAGTTTCGCCTGAATCAAAATTGGATGCAGAAAATTATGGCTAGAATAATACATAAAGGTCAAATCTTTAAAAAATTCAAGATTCACTGTTTTGTTCCCAAACGAAAGAAATATCAGGTATGAACCAAAATCTTCTAAAATTTTTAGGACTAAGATGAAATCAGATATCAAGAGTTCTATAGGAAGGGATTAGTTCACTTATCTTAAATAAATTTGAGTCTCAAAGGTGTGGAATTGATGTAAAATCTCAAGCCAAAGCAAAACTTTTTCTCCTTCTTCTACTTCAATTCCTCTTCCCTTTTCCTCTCAAACCCATGTTGGCTATAGCTCTTAAGTTTTCCTCCTTTGATTTCTCCTCTAATGCATTAGATTTAGATAATATAAGAATTATAAGGTGGCAAGCATGCATGAAAGAAACCTGTGTCATCCTTAGAACAAACATAGGTGGCACTAACCTTAGGTTAGCTAGTGACACATGTCCACCATTTTTTTTAAAACCTAATATGAATCTTTCATAAATGATATCATATTTTTAATATTTACATTTAGGTCCCTATATTACAAATAAGACCTTATAGAATTTTCAAAAATGAGGGGTGTTACAATTTAGGGTGTAAAGATTCTCTCATGAACTTGTCAAAAGGAGAATCGAGGTGTAAAAGGATAGTTGGTTTTTGCCCATTCAAGGAAGACTGGTTGTGGAAACCAATAGCTTCAAGTGAAGAGGAATCGGGAGTGGATGTAGGTCATGACGATCGAACCACTATAAAATCGGTTTGTTGCCTTTTACTTTGTTTTTTACCTTTGCTGCAAATCATTTTACTTGCTCATTGCTCTACTTCCTCATTACACACTTACAAAAGTGTTTTTTTGTTAACTTCTTTCTGATCAATTTTCAACGAACGAATATTTTTCAAAATCGATGACTTTTATCCACTGTTCTAATTCACCCCCCCTCTTCTTAATGTCGACTCGTTCTTAACAGTTGGTATCAGAGCCACGTCTCTTCTTATTTGGTTTAACACATAAGAGAAATGACTCTTTTCGGCTTTCAAGAGGGCTTTTCTATCATTCGTCCTCCCATGTTCAATGGGACAGACTACACTTATTGGAAAACTCGAATGAGAGTTTTCTTGATTTCAATGGATTTGAATTTATGGAATATTGTCGAAAGCGGTTTTCAAAAGTCTTCTACTCCAATGAATGAATGGAATTTGGAGAAAAAAACTTTTTGTTTGAATGCTAAGCTATGAACGCTCTATTTTGTGCTTTGAGCAAAAATGAGTTTAATCATTTTTCTATTTGTGAAACGGCTTTTGATATTTGTTATACACCTAGAAATCACACACGAAGGCACTAGTAAAATTAAATATTCAAAAATCAATCTTTTGATGCATGATTTTGAACTATTTCAAAGGAAGCCATGCAAAACCATTATTGACATGTACACCCATTTTACAGATGTCGTCAATGACTTAAAAGCTCTTGGCAAATATTTTTTCGAATCTTAAACTTGTTAATAAAGTTTTACAATCTCTTTCTAAAACTTAGGATCCTAAAGTAACGGGCATTCAAGATGCCAATGATTTGAATACTTTCCCTCTCGAAGAACTTATCGGGTCTTTAATGACGTATGAAATTAGTTATATGACACAAAACGAACATGAGAACAACCTTTCAAAGAACATGAAGGATTTGATACTTAAAACAAATGAAAACCACTCGAACGAAAGCTCAAGTGATGATGAACTCGAACTTCTCATTATAAAATTTAAAAGGTTCATTAAACAAGAATTAAAAAATAAAAATTAACTTAAAACAAAGTTGTCAAAGAAAAAGAGAGCACTCAAGGCAGCTCCGAACAAATCGAGTTCATTCGAAGATGAAGAACAAAACAATAAAGGCGAGGTAGCAAACTACGCCTTAACGATTTTCGACGATGAGATAACCAAAACCCCTTTATCTTATTTCGAAATAACTTAATATTTTTTCATGAGTTATTTTTAAATTAGTTAGTAAAAAATAAAAAATTATAAAATTATAAAAAATATATCATGCTTCTTTTTCTAGCTATTTTAAAAAATGATCATGATAATTACATGTTTTATGAAAATATAACAAAATATTAGATTTAAATCTAATGATTAATCCTATGTATGTTTTTAAGAAGCAATAGTATGTATCATGTTGATTTCCAGATTGCTTTTTGATTTTGATTGAAGATGTTTTATGTTTAATGAAACCATGTTTGATGTTTTAATGAAAATATTAAGAGCTTTTATATCATGCTTAATGAGTTTATAGTTTGAAATTATGCATGTTATACCTTGAAAACATGAAACCATTTTTTGGTATCATGCCCAAAGTAATGATGCATAATGATCATACTTAATGAGTTTATATTTCGAAATTATATATGTTGATTCTTATAATTTATGGCTTATTGATCTTTGTCGCAATGAAAGTTATTTTTTCAGTTTTAAACAAGATGGATAGTTTTCATATAAAAAACTTAAGCATATTTATATGAAATCAATCACATAAAATAAAACACATAAAAAGGAAAATATATTATCATTAGAATTAAAATAATAAATTAAATCTCTTGTTTAAAGAAGTCATATGTTTAATGTGTTATATTTTTGGTAATGATGATGAAATTTATTTTTCGATCTTAAACGATGATGCATGTTTTGACTTGGCATAAAAAACTTGAGCATGCTTGTGTGAAATAAATCAAACAAAAAAGGGGAAGGAAAATATTTTTCTTAAAGAATTTCTCAATCTCTACTTTATCGATTTTTTAAAAAGGGAGATCAATAAATATATTTATCTTATTTTATGAATCTCTTGATAATAATTTGATGATTTGATAATTTGAAATTGAATGAGTTTTATTCAAATCATAATCTTGATGTCTTGGAATTACTTGAGATTTTTAATCAAGATCTCTTCTTTGTACTCCTACAATTTTTTTATATTTTATTTAAAGAGGAGATTTACTATATGAATCATGTCGTTTGGTATTCACATGATCGATATGATTTTTATAATTCCTTGTATTCATGAAGTATATCTCATCACTAATTTTTTCTTGTTATCCTTCATGTGATAATATGAAATTATGCAATACTCATGATATTATGTTGATGCATATAAATAAGAAGTTATGATCATATATGGTTGGATGTAATGTAATTTGATAAATTGATACCATCATGATGTGAAATATTTATGATTTGGAATGATGCATACAATACTTATGATGATATACATGATGTATTGCATATAATGTGAATCATTATTAAAATTACTTTTGACTTGAATACAATTTGAATTTAAGATTTATCTTAATTATGATATATTGTAATAAGAATAACACTTTATCTTTATCATAGTTTAAAAATTGATATAAAGGAAAATGAATTGCACCATTGTTTTATTATTCTCCTCTTTTTGCATGACAAAGGGAGCGAAAAAATTACTAGTGTGCACATCTCAAAAAAGATAGATTTGCTAGCTTACATAATTCAAGAAGATGCAAACGTATGCTAGCTTGCTCACCTCAAAAGAGAAACAAATATTGCTAACTTGCATAATTCAAAAAGCAAAATTTACTTTCTTAAACATCTCAAAAATAACTAGCTTATATTTTCTAAAACGATATAAAAATTTGCTAGCTTGCATGATGTAAAACTTATTAGAATTGCTAGCATGAATATTGCAAAGGAAGCAAAAATTACACTTCTCAAAGGAGAGAAAGAACTTGCTATCTTAAATATCACAAAAAATTGCTAGCTTGCCTATCTTAAGAAGCAAAAGTACAAACTTACAAAATTTATAATCTTACACATCTTTAAAATTAATGATGATTTGGTAATTAGGCATGTTGTAAAGTGATAAAAAAATTTGCTAACTTGTATGTTACAAAATTTGTATATCTCTAAAACTTGCTAGTTGCACTTCTCCGTTTTGTTGATGACAAAGGGGAAGAAGTTATGTTGATGATCATGCATTGAATGATATATTAAAAATTTGATTATGCATGATTTTATGTTACTTGGGCTCATAATGATTTCTTGATTAAATTTGCTTTGACTTGAATTCAACTTAAATTTAAGGTTCTATTAATATGGCATATTGATAGGGGGAGTTTGTTTAAACTCCAGGAGTTTGTTTGAACTTCATCATCAATTGGTTGTCATCATAAAAAAGGAGAAGATTGTTGAATCTCGAATTTTAATGATGAAACCAATTGATAGTATTTATCTAATGTGCGTTTAAGTGACGCAGGACTAACTTCGATCAGAAAAGGCAAATCGATTAAAGCAGAAGGAATCAGATGTTGGGCTGGAGCAAACATATCAGAAGATTGGACGTCGGGCCGAATGATCGGTCAACATGTCGACAGAAGGCTTCGGTCCGTGAATTCGGGCATCGGGCCAAGAAGATCGGACATTACGCCAAGGAGATCAGATGTTACGATAAGACAACATGCTAATTGGGCAATATGTCGAAAGGAAAGGACGATATGCCGAAGGATCGAACGAAGCGTTGGAAGAACCAATGACATGCCGAGTAACATAGGATTCGCTTGTAATAGATTATGTCTAGATCGAGTCTAATTGAGTCGGTTTAGAATGTAATTAGGCCAACTCAATTAGGGGTTAATTCGGCCCTAGTTTGGACTATGTTGAGCCAAGTAAAAATGCTCAAATAGTAACCCAACAAGTGAAACCGTCATAGTACAATATCCGATACTGTATCAAGTAGTGGTACTGTCGGTTTGGGCAGTGGTACCTCTCAAACACAGTCTCCAAGAGACTGTCAGGCGGTGATACCGGTAGTCTGGGCGGTGGTACCGCCCAGTGTCTGGCTACAGGTGGTGGTACCGCCTAGTGCAGGCAATGGTACCGCTCGTACCCCAAAATCTCAGGGATTTAAATTTTGACTCCAAATTTTAAAGCTATTCGGGGGTCTATAAATACCTCGGCTATTCCTGCATGGAGTAGTAAGAAAAGTAAACAAAAACTCTATGTTTCTAGAGTTGAAAACCCTTATAAAGTGTAGAGTCCCTCCTCCTAAAGTTTAGAGACCATTCTAAGGAAGAGTGTGAGGGTAGCTTTGTAAAAAAGAGGTGTAAAGATTCTCTTCTGAACCTGTCAAAAGGAGAATCGAGTTGTAAAAAGGTAGTTGGTCTTCGCCCATTGAAGGAAGACCGGTAGTGAAAACTAGTGGCCTCGAGTGAAGAGGAATCGGGAATGGATGTAGGTCACGACGACCAAACCAATATTGCTCAAAATATTGCCTCTCCTATACTTCTTTCTTTCTTTCTTTCTTTCTTTCTTTCTTTCTGTAGAAGTTATCGTGACTTGAGAATGGCTTCTGATACTACA
The DNA here is from genome assembly GCF_036884655.1 of Musa acuminata AAA Group. Classification (NCBI taxonomy): domain Eukaryota; kingdom Viridiplantae; phylum Streptophyta; class Magnoliopsida; order Zingiberales; family Musaceae; genus Musa; species Musa acuminata. The sequence continues at coordinate 12,369,459 of NC_088334.1, read as the reverse complement.
CATTTGCATATATGAACAAAATGTACAACCTATATCCATGGATATTAATCACATAGTTGCATTATATCCATGCATTAGGTTTCTACATCACATCAATTATAATATGTATATATATATATATATATATATATATGATCTCAATCTTATTCTTTTTATTTTGATTTCTCCTCTTCCTCCCATCAGCCCACTTAAGATGTCTGATTCTTTTATTTGGCTCTCTTGTTGACCCAAAGTGCCGGCTGCGTCACCACGTATCGTCACGATTCCTCTGTCTCTCTCTCTCTCTCTCTCTCTGGGTCGCTGCTCTCTTCTCAACCCCAAGGCAACCGGGATAAGTACGGCCACGTTACCAGAGAAGGGCGACGTCTTCGTACCTCCCACGGACGCCACTTGCTGCGTGCTTGTCAGAAGTCAACCACCTTCGTGAGCAGCCACTTAGAGATCACAATTCTCGGGCGTCCAAATCAACCCACCACCTGCTCGATTGCACCCAGCAAAACCACCATTGAGTATTTCACGCTTCTTTCTTGACGAGTAGTGTTCTGTCTCAGTGCGAAGCTCCACAAAAAGACATGCACAGTTGCACTTACTTTAAAGCAGCACGCCCACCGAACAAAAAAGCTGAGCTTGTCCGCTTACGCCGCTGCAATCCACATCGGCATGTTGGCGGATCGTTCCAAATGTCAACGTTCCACGGGTGTATTATAATGCTTAGATTCTTTCTTCCTCCACTTAAAAATCCATCCGCAGCCCCACTTTGTTCAACGTCCAAAGCCCAAAAGAAAAGAGGAGGAGGAGGAAGAGAAGATTGCAGTGAGAGATGAAGCTGGTTTGGTGCCCTGAGACTGCCTCCAAGGCCTACATCGACGCAGTCACGGCCCTCGCCGATCGGAACCTCGAGGAGATCAACGTCGCCGAGCTGGTCTCCGCCATGGCTGGGGGTTGGAAAGCGCAGCTCATCGTGGAAGCATGGGCTCGCGATGCCGGCGCCGCCACCGGCGTCGGGCTCCGAGCTGCCGCCAAGCACGGGCGAGGCCGCCACGTGTGCGTCGTTCCCGGAGAGCAGTCGGCGGCGGAGTACGTCGACGCGATGCGACGGGCGGGAGCTGCGGTGGAGGCGGAGTCGGTGGTGGTGGGGGAGGCGGAAGAGGTGATGCGGGAACTGGAGGGGGTGGACCTGATGGTGGTGGACTGCCGGCGGAGGGACGCGGGGAGGGTGCTGAGAGAGGCGCGGCCGGGGCCGAGGGGGATGGTGGTGGTGTGCAAGGGGGCGGGCCGGCGGCGGGGCGGGGCTGCCGCGGCGCTAGGCGCGGGGACGAGGGTGGTGCGGTCGACGTACCTGCCGGTGGGGTGCGGCGTGGAGGTGTTGCACGTGGGCGTCGGAAACGGGCCGAGCTTGAGTGGCGGCGGAGGCCGGTGGATTAGACACGTGGACCGTGACACCAAGGAGGAGCACGTGTTCCGCCGGTGGTGAGACCGATCGGTGTCAACCTCTTAATCCTGTCTTTAATCTGTTTCAGTACTCAACTAAATCTTCTGTGAACAAGATATATAAACAAGAACGCCAACAAGGTTTTGGAACTGCAATATTTTCTATAAATAATTGCTGAGGTATTTGTTTTTTTTTTGTTTTTCTCTAATGTATCCTTATGTTATCAATACGGCGGTTCAAAACGTTGATTAAATTCTTTAAAATTAAAAGTAAGCATAAAAAATATATTATAAAAAATATTCCCCATATAATTTAATTAGCACCTTCAATCAAGATTGAAGTGAGATACATATAAAAGAAAATTCTTAATTGACTCCGAATCATTATTTAATTCGAATAATTAATTTTTAAGTTATTTTTATTTTCAAAAAAATTAAAGGATTTTGCCCGTGTTAGGTATTAATTCATATTTGAATGTAATTATGACTCATTCCAAATAGTAAGAATCTAATTAGGATTCATAAAATATTTACCAACTCTAATACTACATTATTCTTGTTCCAATAAAAATCAAATTAGCATCCATTTTCACAGGCGTTAAATTTTTTTAATTTTTTGTACAAATGCTAAGTAGTCTTGATGTGGATTTCAGATATAACATCTTATACTCTTAATTCAACAAACCTGATGAGGGTAATAATGGTGACAAGACGCGTCACGACGTCAGTCACGCCTGGACGACACTCTGCCCGAGGAAGAGGACAATAATGTCGACTCGATGTGCGTCGACGTCACCCGCTCTCAGACAACGACTTCATCGTTGCCTGACCCCGCACGCTTGGCCGAGGCAGCGGAGGACGATGACCGAGGCTCGCCCATACCCTGCGACAGTTCGGTTCTCCATGCAATGCCAACGACAATGTCAGACGCCATAAGAGGTACGATCCTGCTCCTACGGGTAGACACATCAAGTAACACTAAACTTACCTATAAATACCCTCGAGTTCTAAACGAAATGGAAGGTACCTCTTCATACAAAAATCCCCTCCGCATCCACTAATTTGATCGTCGGAGGGGTCGGGCCGAGCTTCCGACCCGACCTGTGTGCATGTGCAAGAACGGGGTCGCCTCTTCCCGATGTTGCGGCAAAAGCTTTCCTCCCGATGCGACATCCCGATTGGACAGTCATAATCAGCCACTGAGAAATCTCGAGGAATGCTACGCGAGATCCCTGTCATTCTGATCCAACCAAGCCGCGTCGATCCCGAGGCCACGACATAAAGTGGTTTGAACTAACAAAACCCGTAATCTCAATTTGGACATTTTAGTGCACTGATGTGGACGGGGAGTTATTATGCACGCTTTTATTTCACCTATGAAAATACACTTAGTGCGTTCGAATCCCTTCCTCGACCTCTCATTTTGTAGCATTAATATCCTGACTGCCTAAACACCGCCAATTCCTCGTTTCGGTTCTCACACCACACTACACAACAACAGGACCGAAATGATTGCGTCGGACGTCAACGCCGTGCATGTAATGCAAAGCATGACACGCCACCATACATCATCGGCGTGTATCATTAATTGTATTTTGGATCTTTCTTGTACAGCCGAACAACAATCGAGTCACATGTTCGGCTCTCGAATATTACTGCGACGCATCTACTCCGACCGATTTAATTGCCGAACCAAGATGGCAATTTGGGTTGGGTTCAACCAGAATGGGGCATTAAGCGGTTGCCAATAAGTTGACTCAAGCCGATTCGATGCCACCCCATATTTATGTCTAAACATGTTCTTTTTAATGCAGTATATCAATCAATTAAGATTTTTTTTTCAACTGAAAATTATATATATATATATATATATATATATATATATATATATATATATATATATATATACATATTAACTGGACATGTTACCCAGATCCAAAATCTTATTAAGTATGAACAGCCTCTCACTGAGGGGGGGGTAAAAACATAAAAATAAATAAAAATAAAAACAAGCCAGGAAATGTTATTGCTGGATATTCTGCACGCACCACTTTGGGCAGTATTATTTCTTTCCTACACTGCAGCTGCGAAGGTCTCTCGTAACCATCGTCGTGTCACTCCGACCGTTGTTACCGCACTCGCTGTTGTACGCGCAGAGCACCGTGCATTTGACCACCCCACCGCCAACGTTGTTGTTGTACACGTGGAACCCGGGAGCCACCATCGCACGCACGCTCGCTGTGGTCTGCCGCCTGGCCCGGTCGGACGCGACGTCCTCCATGAACCGGCCGTCGAAGCGCGCTCCCCGGCCGGCCCTCAGCGCCGGGACCGCCGGGTGGACGGAGCGCGCCATGAGCCGGACCACCCACGCCCCCTTTGCCGCCCCGAAGAAGGCTTGCAGCAGCCCCTCTGGCCACGCTCGCGCCAACCCGACCATCACCACCACCTCGCTCATCTTCCGGTCGCAGAACCGGCTCAGCCCCTCGCTGTAGTGCCGCGTCCCATTGCTGAGAACCTCTTCCCAGCCCAGCCCCCGGACCGCCTCGTAGCCCGCCCGGCTGGCCGCGCACCGGACCGCCGGATCGATCTGCCTCGCCTCCTCCTCCTCGTCCTTCTCGAACCCGTCATAGAGCACTCGGTTCAGCAGCGCTTCCATGTAGAACACCAAACCGCCGGGGTTCCTCTGCCACTGGACCGCGGCCCGGGGATCGTACGACTGGATCAGCGCGGCGACCCGGTCGGAGGACAGCGACCCGGGTGGGCTGAGTCGGAGCTGAGCGATCAGAGATCGGGCGAGGTGTCGGACGGCAGCCCGTGCATCGGCAACTGCGAGGTGGAAGGACTCCGCCGGGAAGGTGCCGGAGGACGGCCCAGGAGCAGGGCCGGATTGGAGGGCGGCCCGGAGGTCACAGCAGTGGGACTCGAGGCGATCGATCTTGTCATCCAGCTCGGCGAGAGACTGCTTGAGGCGGGAGGCCTCGAGCACGGCTTCGTCACGCTTCCGCGTGGTGTGGATAAGCTTCCGGGAGAGCTCCGCCGCCAGGAAACGCCATTGGTCCTCGCGGATAGCAGAGGAGGCTGCTGCGGCGGAAGAAACGGCGGGGCTCCGTCGGGTGAGAGAGAAGAACAAGGAGCGGAGGAGGCCGCCTTGACCGGGAGACGAAGAGGAGAAAGCGGTGGGATGTTGGCGGCCAGAAGCAGTGTCGAGAGGAACGACGGATATGAGCTTGTCGCGGGAGGTCGGTCGGCAGTTGTTGCAGGATACGGACACACCCTCGCTGTCGTCGTGGCCTCTGGAACGGGAGGGTCGCCGCGTGGTGGCCATTGGTAAGGCAATTGCCGCCGAGGACGCGGTGGAGGCGTGGTGCTGCGCAGGGTTGTGCACGGACGAAGTACTATCGGTTACGGCCGCAGTGGATGGCTGTTCTACAGGCACTGCTTCCTGCGGCTGCTCTTCCTCCTCCTCCTCTTCTTCCTCGTCGTGTTCGGGAATCTATCAACGACGTACATGCACGTGTGAGAGCTTTCTAAAGACTCAAACCAATTGAGGAAGAATTGAGAAAAGAGAGTGCTGCTTACAGGGGTGAATACCGAAGAGCGCGGAAAGGGCGGAGGAGGAAGAAAGGAAGAGGAGGAGGCCATATCGGAGATGGGCTAATTCTCGTGTCGTTACGTCTGTGTTCTCTGCGGGGCAGGGTTGAGTTAAATGCAGTGTCCAAACGTCACTCTCACGCAATAAATTGGCTGCAGTCTTCGTTTGCTTGCGCCATTGTGGTTAGTCTGTTCTCTTTTGTCTCTTTATCCGCCTCCCATTCCTCTCGACTGTCAATTGCAGTTGCAGAAACATCCATCAACAAAGCAGCATTTAAGCCGACAGCAGTACATTTTGGACGCTCAAAAACAAAGGAAGGATGGACGTCGAGAGTCATTGACGATTCTATCGTTATGAAATAAAAGGGTTAAAAAAAAAGATAAAACTTTTATCTGTAATCTATTTACCCGTTTACTGTAACCTCTTAATAAATTATAAGTTTTTATCCATTTAAGCTAGTTAATATCTTAATATTAACTAGGATGAATTCATAGAAAAAGTTTGTTATTAAGAAATTTTAGCATAGCATTGCATGAATTAATAATTTTACCTTTGGCCTTTGTTGGATTCATCGTCGTCTACGTTTTAGATTACTCCTATCTTAGTTTTTTTCCCCCTTGTTCTACTAAATTTATCGTTACTTTTGTTAATCCTATGTGATTCGTCGAACTTATCTCACCCTCAAGCAAGGAGAGAGAGGGCATAGAAGCGATGACAACTCTTATTTGAGAAATGAGGGATACCAAGTGTATAGACGAGATGCACAGGAGAGAGTTTGACGAGGTTCCATCTTATCCTCTCATTCCTCGTGCAAAGATTAACACAAGATAATGAAACAATACAAGGATAGTACATAATAAAGAAGACGATAGATTTGATGAGGCTAAAAATAAAATTATCATTTATGAAAAAAATAATTTATAAAAATTTTAAAAAATTAGATGCTTGTGAAAATTTAACAAAAATATGGATTTTTTCTTTAAAAAATCGTTTTCTTGATAATTTAATATTTTAATTTTTTTTTAGGACCACGTAGCTGCCGGTCTTCCCCGCATGTGGTCATTCATATCCTATGTGTGCCGATTTTATCCGTTATGGAAAATTCTGTGGAGAGGGATATTATAATACGCTGTGAGAGAAATATGTTAATTTATATATTAATTAAATCGTTAAAAAGAAGAGTAAAAAGACACAGATAACAGTCAGTTTCAAGCTGGGAGCGTGAGTCATGGTTGATTGTCTGAAGCGACGACCTCTCAACCGCCTGCAATTATACACATCATATTCCATTCACAAGTCACACCCCGTGACGGTACCACCGATCCCTAAGTCGCAAGTTGCGGGCGGCCGTCCCCAAATGGGGCGTGTTTCGCATACACGTGTGTGCCGGCACGCGCGCCACACCTCCATACTGCCAAACCATTGGATAAGGATACGGTCCCGCTTCGAGGGCAAAATTCTAGGATATATATATATATATATATATATATATATATATGGTATATAAAATTTGTAAGGGTTAAATATCAAGAATAAAAATAACAGGGAGAGATTCCAGTCTAAGTCTATCATATTAAGATCAAAACGGGGTTAAGATGTCACTTTAAGATGAGAAAGTGTCATAAATCATGGTTTGAGATAATATGGGGGACACAGATGAATCGTATGAGAGAATATATTTGGAAATATATTTAAAATATAAATTAATGTTTTATATTTTTTTTAAAATATATCTGGCTTAGATACTACATTAAAAATAATTAAATGCTAGTATTTTAGTATTTACATGATACAAATATAATTTTTTAAAATTCTAAATATAACCTGTGATAAATCAATATGGTTTATATTTAAAATAAAAATAAAACTTTATTTTATTTATTTTTATTATTTTATTTAAATATATATTCAATTTTGAATAAATATTTAAAATATTAGATAGATAAATTTATTATAAAATATTTAATGGACTTTTGAATACATTTTGACCAAAACAAAATCTACATCAATGCATATTTAAAATATATTTTTTCATATATTATTTACCAAACACTTAAGGTATTTTACAACCGCACATTCATTTGGAAACATATAAATATGTTTCCAAATGTAACTTTAATCATTTAGAAGGATGATTAAAGTTATAACGAGAGATCCACTTCAATGGACAATACGATGATTAAAAGAATTATATATTTAAAGAGTAAATATCGTGATATATGCATACACAAAACTTTATGTCAGATAAAAGACTTTCTCAATTTCCTTCGAAGTATGCAAATCATACCATCTTAAGATCCATCATCACCGGTAACGCAGCAATTGTCCTCAGTGCTATCAACTAACTACATCAAATAACATTCTCTCTGGCAGTATGGATTTGTGAGGCTCGTGGGTTTGGTTACATCAAGTTTGTGAGGGATTACCGCATCACAATTATATTTTAGGATTATTAAAAAGTCAACTTAAATAAATTAATGGTAATCATATTTATAAATGATTAATCTGAGTTTTCTAGACGGAAATTAATGACAGTAGCGATTAGATTTACGATGACAAGTATGCTTATAATCAAACTTTGCAAGAAAACCCGAGTAGAGTGTTCATTGCTACATGCATTCCAATCACTGCCACAAAACAAACATTAGCATAAGTAGTGTTCATCATGAACTGTAAAATCACCAGCGAAAGCTCACTTCATGAGTGCAAAAGCTTCCCTCGATATCAACATGCTGCTACGAACACACAGCTTTTTTTTGCATGGGAGCAGAGGAGCAAAGGTAAGCCATCCTTCTTAATCGCGCTTGCCACTCATGTCCGTCATTTCCCCATGCTGCTTATCTGCATCACTCTGCTCCCTCAGCAGCTGTTAACATGAAACAGTGAGTCAACAAGAGATAGATAAATGTATACATTGCTTGAAACAAATTATCAAGACAATCTAAATGCTCAAACTCATCAGTAGAGTGTCTTTATGGGGGACAGAAATTTGAATCCACCACTGCGTCACTTGGAAATTTAAAGTTTCAGCTGCAACATGTACAGATTTTGGCTAGGAAACACACATGATTATTTACCTTCACAGACACTGCTTTGTGATATCTGTATCCCTGCAATTGTCAAGGCGGAGGCAAATTAATTCACCACTTGTTTGCATGTGAAATGTGCAGGTTTAGACGATGAACAGATGGTGCTAAATAACCTTATCAGTCCCATATATGTAGTCACAGTAGGTGAAGACCGATGCAAAGTTGTTGTGACTCTGCCCTCCTACGTAGTGATGGTAATCATGGAACTCTGCTCCTCCGTAGAACGGGATGTACTTGGTAGGGGTTCGAGGGAAGTCGTAGCTGCCACATCCCACCATGTCAGGGGAAAATGCCGAGTGAAACGGAGACGAATGTCAAGGCCGGAGAGAGAGAGAGAGAGAGAGAGAGAGAGAGAGAGGGGTACCCGCAGTGTATCTCGATGGCTTCGATGTGGCGGAGCACGAACCAGAGCCAAAAGGTGAGGATGTGGCCGGGGGCGATGGCGGGGCCGAGGAAGGCGGGCAGCCCCAGGATGAGGACCTCGGCCCAGTGGGCGTACGGCGCCGCGAACCCGATGGGCGCCGTGAACTCGTGGTGCACCCTGTGGACGTGCTCGTAGCCCCACCGGCAGTGCAGCGCCCGGTGGAGCCAGTAGTTGAAGTAGTCCTCCACCACGAAGTACACGCCCAGCTGCGCCGCCACCTCCCACGCCGAAGGCAGCGGCAGCCCCAACCGAATCCCCCACCACTGCAACCTTCCCCAATCATACGTCAGAGAGCTAGAAGATGTGACGCACCCACGCGGGTGATGGTCATCGGCTAACCCTTCGGCCCTACATAATCCCCTTTCCCGGACAAGTTAGCCAATGGCTCACACACTCACTCACCACACAACAGCATCTTCCTCCAGATGGACTTATGATCGAGGTGAAGCTTCTTAGAGAGATGGTGGCCACAATGCTACCTTACAATCCTCTAGAACAGATCACATGCGCTCACTCTCCAGTTATTTTTGAGACACGATTCAAATCATAAACATATTTACGCATGCAAGAAATTGAATCGAGGTGCATGAAGGCCTATGCACCTTGATGGTGGGGAAGGAGAAGAGCTGCAGAGGACCGACGGCAAAGACGAAGGTCTTGACGACGTTCCTGTAGCACCTGAGGACGTCGGCGACGGGGACGTGGATCTTCGGCTGGAGCTTGTACCTGTGGATGGCCTTGGGGCGCATCAGCTCCACCAAGGCCACGGGGAGCGGCGCCAGAGTGTAGACCAGGAGGATGAAGACGATGTTGTGGGCGTAGAGCCAGAAGTCATGCATCCCGGCGGAGTACTGGAACCAAACCGTTTCCGCCGAAGTCAGGTTCCTCCCCAGTGCCGCCTCCGCCTCGCTGATGCTTGCGAACGGCAGCATGGTGGCGGAGGCCAAAGCTACGGGGAAGGAGATAAGGAAGGGGAGGTGGAATGGTGATGCCTCTAACAGATCTTCTTCCTGCACATATATGCAGGCATGGCGTCCGAACACTATCCACCCACCCTCCTTGATTGCACTAGGGCGTCAATGTCTCGATTCCTGGCAGCTCCACGTAAGAGGAAAAGGAGCAGTGCTTGTTAGGCAAGTTGAGGTTGACTACAGAGAGACGAACTCTATCTCTCTTCCTCCTCAAATGACGTTGCTGTAGGGCGACCACATCGTGGAAGAGCCGATCCCTCCACTGCTTTCTTGTGATATTTTTAGCTCCAACATGGGCAATTGCCTGTAGGAAAACAGATGACGATTGACAACGGATCACAACCTTCATTTAAGATCCAGAGATTACAGCACGTAGCGTGTCATGGCATGCCATACTACCATGTCGAGCCGTAGTACAAGTAATTAAATCAGCACCAGTCTTAGTCGTTTATTGAAGAGATTGACACTGTACTAGCGCGTGTCATGGCATTATATATATATACTTCCATCATGATTATATTATCAAAATAATTAGTAGACGTATACTCTTAATAATAACTCTCACAGACATCGCATATAGTGTGTATAACCTATTACCCTAAAAAAAAGTTTGATAGATTAAAGCTTGTGAGTTTAAAGAAAATAAAAAAAATTATTATATCAAATGAAGTAGACTCAAACTTAAGATGTATCACGTCGATAATAATGCACTGATCAACTCGAATATCTTAACATAGACTTGATTTATACAAATCATGAAAAAAGATGTCCCATTCTTTTTCTTTTGTTTCTAAGATACGTGATTTTCGAACTCCGATAATTAAGTTCAAACTGAATTAAGAGAGCACGTTATTTTTTTTTTAAAAAAAAACTTATATTGTTAGTTAGGATTGATCGTTTGTTATTATTATTATTATTCGTAGTAGTTCGGACAAGTTAGGTGATAGGTCATGCAACTCATGTATAGATTGTCTAATTATGAGCATGTGATGGGAATGGGCTATAAGTTGTTCGATAAGAGTCGGTGTGGGATATCATTAATCGTCTCTCATCCATCATCACTCTTTTCTTTCTTCTTGTCGAAGGAAACGTATTTATTGAGATGCATCGATTGCTGGCCTCTTATTTATCCGTTAGTTCTTCAAGCTGATTCGACGATAACGCACAAAATAGTCATTACCTCTTCGCGTATTAAACGCTCCTTATTATAATGTTATATTAAAGTTAATGCAATTAAGTCTATTCATGGTTGGCAGCTAAGAAAAGGGATGCGTCTGTGCAATAAAGTTCTTAAATTCCAACCATTAAAACAGTATTTTAAGCGTGAAATTTATTGAATAAAGTTTCGCCCATCCGATGTTGATAAATGATAAATATTCATCCGATTAAATTTTTGAGTATCGACATTAGATATATCAACCGATATACTAACATCATGTGTTTTTATACCTAAAACATTGATCGGATAGTGACGTGCTAAGTTGCTTACTAAATTTTATAGGTTGAAACTCGACATATTTTTAAAAATAATAATTAACTCGGTTAGTAAATATCTTGATTGTTTATTATAAAGTCTTATGTACTCGAATATCACCATCCCACTTATCCTTAAATAAATAAATAAATAAATATATAATATAAAATTTATTGAATAAAATTTTGAAACATTAGGCTTTAGTAAAAAAAAAAGTAGATAAAGATTTTAATCCTAATAAATGGATCTAATATACCATACCATCAGACCAATACTTTTGAGATGGGCAGGTCATCCGTCATTATGTTAAGTAATTAAGGATTCGGTAAAGAAATTTTTGCCTACCACATATTCTACTTCTTTTGGCCAATGGGGACTTGGGAGCTCTCTCTCTCTCTCTCTCTCTCTCTCTCTCTCTCTCACACACACACACACACACACACGCACACACACACATCTATTGAACCGTGTGAATCTTGATTAATTAACGAGTTTTTCTTTAAAATAAAAAAAATCGATTTAGTTATGACTAATGATAGTAAATATTAGATTATTTGAACATGATTAAGTATTTAAAGGATATTAGTGTCATTTAAAGTTTCAATGACAATTACATGCATGGAGGTTCTTAGATTTTTTTAGGATATATACGTATAGAAGAGAGAGAGAGAGAGAGAGAGAGAGAGAGAGAGAGAGAGAGAGAGAGAGAGAGAGAGAGAGAGCTTAAATATAGAAGGTCACCTATATCGAAAGAATTATGAGAGAGAGAGCTTAAATATAGAAGGTCACCTATATCGAAGGAATTATGTATGTGTGTTCATTGGAGTTTGGCCGGAGAGAGAATGGAAACAGATAGCCTTCTGATTGGACGTATGGATGGTGAGAGACATTAAGTAATGCTCTCGGAATTATGTACGGAGACATCAAGTATGGCCGGAGAAAGTGTGGAAGTTGCGAGACATGAACTCTAGTAAAATTAGTTAGAAAATCAACCTTATTGTTGATGTTTGTAGTGTTATATTACTTGTGTAAGATTAAACTATCATGAGGAATATATTTAAAATTTAAATTATTATAGATCAAGAATACGATGATATTATCAGCTGAAGCCTCCGTAGATTTGCACCCCCATAACTCTTCACCAGAAGAAATTAGGCTCCTCCCTTCTTTTCTCATTTCTGCGATCAGAGCATAGACGAGTTGAGACTTCCTTAAAATCCACCGGTATTGTTCTGTAAGGTGCCACTCATGTCATCGACCATCCGGGCTCTTTGTTTTGTTAGGTTTCACAGTCTATTCCATGCATCATTCATTCCTTTGGACTCCGTCTACGTTCTGAGGGTTCTGGTCAAGCTCATTTGTCTTGCTCTTCGATCTCACCAGTGTCCGGTCCGTCTGCACGCATACCTTTGATTGCCAAAACTGTGGAGGAGGAGGAGGAGAAGGTTTTCCCCGGCTAAGCAGCTTGTTATAGACATTCAACAAGCAGTATGGTCCCATCTCTTTGCTGTATTGTCCGCCTAAAGGGTAGCACGTCCCCATCTCCCTTTCATCTGTGCGTGCAAGCCGTCAAGGGCTTTAAAGAGCCTCAGAATGAAGTCATGGGGAGGTGGTCAGTCTTCTCATCATTATATCCCACTCTCACATGCACTAGCTCGAATTGATCGAATACCAGATCTCCTTCATGGTGGGATCCGAGTAATGGTCACCAACGTCTGCGTCAATGCGGACCATATCCCGCCACCGGCATCGAGTGGAGGCGACCGTGTTCTTGCACGAAGAAGAAGGTGGGCGGGGCGGCGCGGGGGGAGGGATTCCTCCACCCGAAACCTTCTTTTCTTTTCCTCCGCCTCCACCGCATGCGCTGCCTATTCTTCCCTTCTTTTGTTTTCCTCCTCCTCCACTGCATGCGCTGCCTATTCTTCTAAAGCTGCAGCAGTCTCCTCCACTGCATGCGCTGCCTCTTCTTCGGAAGTTGCTGGTTGACGTCGAGGTGTATGGAGCCGGCAGGCCACTTCGGCCTGTCACCATTGATCCACCTGGATTTCCAAAACCCAAGCCTTTATCCCTTTGTCAACTCTCACATCCATTTCAATCCAGCTATCGGTCAGCAAATGCTTCCATAAACACCACGGTGTGTTCTGCTCCATATTCCCATACAGTCGCCTGCACGTAGTTTCCATATGGCTTTGGTACGTGGACCATTATATATGACGTACGTAGCTGTGTCTCAGAAACATGGAGATCTGTGTCTATCTTCTAATCTTAATGCTGTTCAAACTCCAAACTACGTAAGGAAAAGTCAAAGCCGTGGTCAGCAACTGGTAGAACACAGTTTCATCCGCATCTGATGAGTCAACTGTCGTTCGACGGATGCCACAGGGTTACTAGGGAGATATTTCGTGTGAGCAGTATGAGTTCCAAGGATCACGTCATGGATGCTGGTTTTGTGGGTCAAACGGATCTCAATTGGTGGACTGCCCAATGGTCAACCCTATCCTCTCATTCTCTTATTTTGACCTCAGAAATCAGATAAACATTTATCACTTCCACGGTGGCTATAACTATAAATAAGATTAAATCAGCCCACCATCGTTCATTTGATCTTAAATCGAACTTAATATTTTGGCCGGATTTGGATGTGAACTTATTATATGCCATGTGGCATATGGCTCTACATAGAAAAACATCATGGCATTGCTTTGCTATACTTTGGGTACTGATGTCTATCACAAAGCACCTAATCGTGGAATCTTGGGATACGAGGACAACATTCCATGAGAGCACCGACACCAAGTTAATAAGTAGCCATGTTGGCATAATCGAGTAGTGATGGGTGAGAAGAATTTTGGTGCTAATAAACGCCTTATCAGATAGAACACTCCATTTGGTATGTTTGAATTCATTAGAAAATGCCAAGAACATTCTATTGTGTTTGGGGGACTGATGATGATTGACCCCTTGTTTGACCTTCACTAAAATATAGATCCCCTCCTTCTGTATCGAAGCAACAACGCGGTGGAGATGCGTGGAAGTCAAAGGTGAAGGTGTTTAGCCTCACAAGTATTCGTTGCTGTGGATCTTAACTCCACAGCTTACTAATGATGGAAATGGTGACGAGTGGGTATCTGCATCGAGTCAAAAGGAAAAGCTAAGTCTTCACGCTATTTATATGCTCGGTTGCCTCTCCATTCCTCCGTGCTTGTTGGCTTTCAACAGGCCATGATCGAACACAGCGAGGAAGTAGCTTTTTGCTCGCTGCTCTTATTTGTTCACCCATCGACCCTGCAACCCCTCCTCTCTCTCTCTCTCTCTCTCTCTCTAAAAAGATATAACCCAGTTCTGCTTTGCCATTTTATTCCCTTGAGCTAGCATGAGTACCATGGCGTTAGACTCATGGCTGAGCAGAGTGAAATCGGCCATCTTCACCGGGCTCGAGTCCGTCCGATCGACCATGAACGCCGACGCCGCCGACTCCGCGCTGGACCGAAAGAGGGCCACCGTTGGCATCCTCGCCTTCGAGATCGCCGGCCTCATGTCTAAGTTGATCCACCTGTGGCGCTCACTATCCGACGCGCAACTCGCCCGCCTCCGCAACGACACCATCGCACTGCCCGGCATCAGGAAGATCGTCTCCGACGACGACTCGTTCCTCCTCGGCCTCGCGTGCGCTGAGCTGGTCGAGTCGCTCCGCCTCGTCGCCGAATCGGTCTCCATGCTGAGCCAGCGATGCGTCGATCCGGCTCTGCGAGGATTTAGCGGAGGATTCAAGGAATTCTCCGACTTTGGCCACGATGCCAATCGGTGGGTCATGGGATGGAAGGAGATGGAGTCGAAGGCCAGGAAAATGGATCGGTACGTGGCGTCGACGGTCGCGCTCTACAAGGAGATGGACCAACTATCAGAGACGGAGCACAGCCTCAGAAAGATCGTGCACTGCGGTGGCGAGTGCAACCGGAGCATGTCGACGAGTAGGCTCGCCATGGTGGCCGAGATCCAGCAGAAGATCTTCTGGCAGAAGCAGCAGGTCAAGTACCTGAAACAAACGTCTCTTTGGAGCTGCACGTTCGACGCCGTGGTGTCGCTTCTGGGCCGGTCCGCATTCACGGTGGTCACCAGAATCAAGCACATCTTCCGCGTCGGCAGCGAGTCGTATCCCTTGCCTCGAAGCCTGTCGGGATCCGCTGCTGTGTACCCGTCCTCCGACACGGTTTCGCCGCCTTCGAAGTTTTTGTCGGGGCCACCGCTGCTCCCGTCGAAGCACGAGCAAGGAGGCTTCTTCGAGACCGGCTCGTCGATGCTGGTGCCGCCGCCGTCGACGCTGGGCGCGGCGGCGCTGGCGCTGCTCTATGCCAACTTGATCATAGTGCTGGAGAAGATGATCCGGTCGCCGAGGGCGGTGGGGGCGGACGCCAGGAACGACCTGTACGGGATGTTGCCGGCGAGCGTGAGGTGTCAGCTGCGGGCGAGGCTGAGGGGGGTGGCGCAGGCAGTGGCGCGGGACGTTGGCCTGGCCGCCGAATGGAGGGCGGCGCTGGCGCGGATCGCAGAGTGGTTGGGGCCGGTGGCGCACGACACCATAAGGTGGCAGGGGGAGCTGAGCTTCGAGCGGCGGAGCGCGGCGGCGCCCAGGGCCAACGTGCTCCTGCTGCAGACGCTCTACTTCGCCGACAGGGAGAAGGTAGAGGCCGCCGTCACGGAGCTGCTGGTGGGGCTCAATTATCTGTGGCGGTTCGAGATGGAGATGAGCGCCCTGGCGTTTGCCGCAGATCACGGAGCACTCCAACAGTAAACGACGGAATGCTTCCATGTGTTCATCTTTACCTGGTTTGAGTTTGAGGACGATATATGGTGCCATCGAATACTTGAAAGGCTGCAGTTGAGGAAGTCCGTATAGGAAGGAACCGTTCGTTCTCCTTCTTATCTGGTGTTCTCTGCAATGTCCAAACTAACATGCAGAGCTTTCCTTCTTCTCCTTCTATTGTTTGTTTGTTTGTTTAACTTCATGAAGATGATGGAGTACAAGATGACCTGACGGTGAATGAAATAGTGTTCGACTCTGTTCAGAATTCTGCACTTGTTAATTGACAGGGGTTTGCCTTCTCCTCCCTCTTTGCCTACGACTCTGTTTCTGCTTGTTGCACATAATCCATCGATCGCTCACACGCTGTTCGCTCAACCTCTCCTGCACCAGGCCACTAAGGAGACGGATCGTGTACCTACGATGACTAGTTTTACGCATTTAGAATACACGTTGGTAGAGTGGTTTTGTCTTATGCTCGCAAGGTATTCGACTCCGGGCCGAGAAGGGGAGGGAGTTTTTTAGCCCCCGCAACACATGGGAGTCAGTGGACGCAATCATGGCGAATCCATCACATGCTGCTCGCTCGCTCGATGGCGTCCGACCGGCCTTTCCCCACCTGCAGCCACCGAGTGCTGCATTGGATCATTGTGGCCACCAGCAGCTGCTTCTCAGCTGGCCTTTCTTTTCTTCTATTTCTTCCTGGGATGGGAGACTTCAACGAGAAGAGAGAAGACAGAGACTGCATCAGATTTTCCAATATATTTTAGCGATTAAACTATACACAAAATCAGGATATAATAGATCGTATGTAAATATTGATGTCTCGGCTGTGACTTTCCTAATCATAATAATTTATTTCGTCTTTTCTGTTACCGTAAGGCATGAGTGTGGAATGGAATCTGAAAGAGAGCAGCAATCGTAAGTCATGGGGTTGGCCTTTATAGAACAAGTCACACGCTAAAAGTGGAGCCATTCTATCCTAATGAGTCAGCAGACTGGCCCGTAATTAAAAGTGTGTCGTGCGGTCTCATTTATGTATTGACACATTATTGGGTAGGAGAAGATTACGGACTTTTACTAAGGAGATTTCCGGCTACTAAATATTGTGTCGGTTGGAGGTTACGTCCAAGTCGATCATTTTAATATCAATACCTTTAAATCCTTAAAAAACTTTTATATAGAAGTTTGATTCACGCAACCTCCAAAATAATAAATATAATTTTACTATTCATGACCCATCAATTATTATTAATATTATTATTATTATTATTATTATTATTATTATTATTATTATTATTATTATTATTATTATTATTATTATTATTATTATTATTATTTTCTCCATAATCTCTTTTTCATCACTTATGATCGATTATATATCTTTTATTTTTTATAGTTAAGATTCATGGTTTTAATGAACTACTTAAAGTCCTTATAATTTATTTGTATCTAAAACAATCCATATATTTTTAAAAAAATAGTATATAAATTTTTTTCGTCAAATCTGAGTTAACAAACGTTAGAGTATGCGTACGTGACAAATTGATTCACAATAAATCATTAATATAATAATATATATAATTTAAGTTTAAAAAAAGTTAAGATCCATTTTAACCCACGTGATTTCGATTATGGATCACTTAAAGCCTTTATGGTTTATTCATGTCTAAAATAACTCGTATATTTTGAAAAATATAGTATATAAATCTCTATTGTCAAATCTGAGTTAACAAATATTAAAGTTTGTTTACATGGTATGTTAACCCATAATAAATCATTAATATAATGACATGTATAATTGAAGGTTAAAAAAGGATTAAAGTCCATTTTAGCTCCCATGATTTTAGTCATGGACCACTTAAACCCTTATGATTTATTCATATTTAAAATAACCCATATATTTTTAAAAACATAACATATAAGCCCATCTCGGTCTAAGTTAAATAGATGTTAGAGTCTTGTTTACATGCTAACTCATAATAAACCATTAATATAATTACATATGTAATTTATTTTTTTTTTTAAATTGAGACTACCATCAATGGCCGGAGGAGGCATTGTTATGGAAGTGACCACTAGTAGCAGCACCAAGTCGCTATTGCCTAACAGGGCGTCATACACATGCAGCCTCTCCCACGTTGACGACAAGCTTAGGAGCTTTCAGTCTTGCCTCAAATAGATATGCGTTGATTAGTCCGACGCTAGGCACGTAGAGGTCTCTTGGCCCCTCTATCTCCTCATAAGTGTCTTCATCTCCATTGCCTCATACTTCATCCTTGCGTATGTCCTCACCCATCGTGCCTATGACATGATAGTCCAATTTTCTCTCACCTTCGCCTTCGATCTCTCCTACCTCTACCTCTCAGCCTTCGTTCGTCACTATGACCTCCCTCGCTTCCTCTTCCTCGACAAGATGAACCTTAATCATCTTATAAACTTAAACTACATGTTTTATTGTATTAATTATTTATTATAAGTCAGCATGTCACGTAAGGAAACTCTAACAACTATTAACTCAAACTTGATGGGAGGGGCTTATATACTACGTTTCTGAAATTATATTGATGTCGGGAGCCTACGACCTATGGGCGTGATCAACCTCGGTACTCCATTCAACCGATCGTAGCCTCTCGACATCGACCCGAGGACCAAGCCGAGCTGACTCACCAGCCACGATGCATCAGTTCATCAATATTTATGGTGCTAGAAGGAGGACCAATGTCGTAGGAACACCCCGCAGGAGGTCACCCCTGTTAGGTTCGGAGCGGCACTAAGAGGGGGGGTGAATTAGTGCAGCGGATTAAAACTTCGGTTTTAGACAAATATTTCGTACGATAAGAAATCAGAATTGGAAGTGCTTAACTTAAAAGCGTATTCGCAAAGTTGTGCAGTAAATGTAATGAGGAAATAAAGCAGTAAAAGGGTTTGCAGTAATGTAAATAGCAGTAATGAAATGCAAACCAGAGATTACGCTGTTTTTAAAGTGGTTCGGTCAAGTGACCTACATCCACTTGCGAGGCCCCTCTTCGATGAGGCTCCCACCTTCCACTAGCAAATCTCTTGAAAGGGAAGGGTGAATACCCCTCTTACAACTTTTACAAGCAGTTCACTCTCTTACAGATTTTCAGCAAGAAAGAAGGAGGTGAACACTAGCAAATGAAAACAAGAAAGGCAAAGACTCTTCTAAGACTTTTCTCTCAATTACTTGCTGCTCAAAAGTTGTTCTCTCAGCTGAGATTTGAGGGGTATTTATAGGCCTCAAGAGGATTCAAATTTTGGGCTCCAAAATTTGAATTCTCTTTGGGTTCCCGGTGCTGGAGGTGCCACCGCCCAGCGCTCGGGTGCTGGACGGTGCAACCGCCCAGCCAAGGAGGTGTCACCGCCCAGCTCTCGGGTGCTGGGCGGTGCCACCGCCCAGCACCGCCTGGCTCTTCGATTTCACTGGTTTGGCTTAATTTTAGCCCAAACCATATCTGACTTTGGGCCCAGTTGGCCCCTAACCAGGATATAAGATTATCTCTTAATCCTAATCCTAATTACAAGTGAACTACATAACAAAAAAACACATCCTAAGCAAGCTTTCAACCGCGAATGTCGAGTCTTGTTTCGGCGAGCTTTCCGACAAACTTCTTCCGACGGACTCCCAGCAAGCTCCCGAACTTGTGATGACTTTAACGAGTAGCCGAGCCTTCTCGGTGATCTCCGTGAACCTCCGACGATCTCTTCGGCGAACTTCCGAAAATTCCGACAGGTTCCCGATTTCTTCTCGATTGGTTCCGGCAACATCTCCGACGATTCTTCGGACTCTTAAACGTCCATCGAACTTGACTCCGGTATACTTGCTTTGTGTTTTCTGGTTATCGTAGTTAATCCTGCACACTTAGCTCAATAATATGGATTATATCAATTAACCCATCAATTGATTTTATCATCAAAATTCGAGATTCAACAATCTCCCCCTTTTTTATGATGACAATCAATTGATGACGGAGTTAAACATAACTCCCCCTATCTATATGCCATATTATGAGAAGATGAAAACACTTAATTTCATCCATTGAATTCAAGCATAAACCGATAAGTTCTAACCGTAGAACTTATCGTTATTCTCATTAAGCAATAGTAAATGCGAAACTTCGATGAAAATCATAAGTCAAATGATATGGGACGATTTTTACTATGATAGGAGATAAATATTTTCAACATGAATTTCATGATATAGATGTAAGGCATGCTTTCAATATGATCAATCAATCTTGTGATATTCTCAAGGATTTTGCAAGGCATATAAGACATTCTCAAGGATCAATCAATTTTTATATAAGTCATGCTTTCAATATGGTACAAGTCATCACTTTTCTCCCCCTTTGTCATCAACAAAAAGGGAATGAGACTTGAAGCACATAATTTGTGATTATAACATTGATCATACAAAAATTTTATCATCCAAAATTAAGTATGCTAAAATGTTTATGTCGAGTTCATCATAAAGGAAAATTCAACATTCATCCATTTTATTAAATCTCTTCTTTCTATAATAAAAAATTATAGGTGTACAAGGAAGAGATCGTGATTAAAAAATTCAAGTAGTAACTCCAATAAGTCAAGATCATAATTCGAATACAAACTCATTCAAATTGTCAACTTGAAACTCATAATCAAGCCATCAAAATCAATTTCGAGATTCATAAAATCATTAATCTTGATCAAGCCATCAAAATCAATTTCGAGATTCATAAAATCATAAAATCTTTCAGAGAGAATGAAAAACTTTACGGAAAATCCATTCAAACACATTTATTCTTTGGGACAATTTAACATACCTAATTCCCTTCTAATGAATTCAAATTGATCTTCGTTCAAAGCTTTTGTAAATATATCTGCTAATTGATGCTTTGTGTCAATGAATTCTAGAACAACATCATTGTTAAGGACATGATCGCGTATGAAATGATGCCTAACGTCGATGTGCTTAGTTAGAGTGCTGAATTGGATTTTTAGTAAGACATATGGCACTAGTATTATCACATTTTATGGGAATGTTTTTAAAGTGAATTCTATAATCTTCTAATGTATTTTTCATCCAAACAACTTGTGCACAACATGCACTTGCAGCAATGTATTCGGCTTCCGCCGTAGATAGTGCAACTGAATTTTGTTTCTTGGAAGTCCAAGAAACAAGTGCATGTCCTAAAAATTGGCATGTTCCGGATGTACTTTTTCTATCTATCCTGCATCCGCCAAAATCGGCATATGCATAAGCTATTAGATCGAATTTTTCAGATTTTGGATACCACAATCCTAAATTTGGAGTTCCTTTAAGATACCTAAATATTCTTTTAACACTCTTAAGATGAGATAATTTAGGATTAGATTGAAACCTAGCACAAAGTCCTAAACTAAACATAATATCCGGTCTACTCGCGGTGAGGTAGAGTAGACTACATATCATTCCCCTATATGTTTTTTGATCAAAATTTTCACTATTTTCATCCATATCTAACTTAGTCGCAGTGCTCATAGGGGCGTTTATTGCTTTTGAATTATCCATGTTAAATCATTTTAACAATTCTAATGTATATTTAGATTGGTTAAGAAATATACCATCACTAAGTTGTTTGATTTGTAATCCCAAAAAGAAAGTTAATTCACCCATTAAACTCATTTCAAATTCAAGACTCATACATTTGGCAAATGATTCACATAGTGATTCATCCGAAGAGCCAAAAATAATATCATCAACATAAATTTGTATAATAAGAAAATTATTTTCAAAATGTTTAATAAACAATGTAGTATCAACCTTGCCTTTAGTAAAATTATTTAAAATAAGAAAGGAACTAAGCCTTTCATACCAAGCTCTAGGAGCTTGTTTCAAGCCATAGAGGGCCTTAGTCAATTTGAATACATGATTAGGAAGAAGAAAATTTTCAAATCCGGGAGGTTGTTCGACATATACTTCTTCGGAAATAAAACCATTCAAGAAAGCACTTTTGACATCCATTTGAAATAGTTTAAAATTATTGCTACTAGCATAGGCAAGGAGCATCCTTATGGCTTCTAATCGAGCCACGGGAGCGAAGGTTTCTTCGTAATCGATACCTTCTTCTTGGTTGAAACCTTTGGCCACTAATCTAGCATTGTTTCTAACCATGATACCATTTTCGTCTTGCTTGTTTCTAAAGACCCACTTAGTACCTATGACTAAGTGGTCACTTGATCTAGGAACAAGCTTCCATACCTTATTCCTCTCAAATTGATTCAATTCCTCTTGCATTGCAATAACCCAAAAATCATCTTTTATGGCCTCGTCAATGCATTTAGGTTCAATTTGAGAAAGGAAGATGACATTAGCACAAAAATTCTTGAAAGAGGAACGAGTTTGAACCCCTTTTGATGTATCTCCTATAATTAGCTCCTTCGGATGAACATCTATATACTTCCATTCCTTAGGTAAGGAAATTTCGGAAGAAGTTGCATCCAAGTTGCTATTTTGAGGAGGAGGTTCATTTAAATTCAAATTATCAAAACTAAGATCATCATCAAAATCATTTTTCTTTAAATTAGAAATTTCATTAAAAACTACATGAATAGACTCTTTTATTACTAACGTTCTTTTGTTAAAAACCCGAAAAGCCTTAGAAATGGAAGAGTAACCAAGAAAGATGCCTTTATCGGATTTAGCATCAAATTTTCCTAAGACATCTCTTTCATTCAAAATAAAGCATTTACAACCAAAAACTTTAAAATAGGAAATATTTGGTTTTTTGTTATTCTACAATTCATAGGGAGTTTTTGATAAGGATGGTCTTAATAGGACTCTATTCATGATGTAGCAAGCCGTATTTACGGCTTCGGCCCAAAAATACTTAGGTAAACTATGTTCATTTAACATAGTTCTCGCCATTTCTTGTAGGTTTCTATTTTTTCTTTCAACTACTCCATTTTGTTGGGGATTCCTCGGAGTGGAGAAGTTGTGATTGTAT
Organism: Musa acuminata AAA Group; assembly: GCF_036884655.1. NCBI lineage: Eukaryota > Viridiplantae > Streptophyta > Magnoliopsida > Zingiberales > Musaceae > Musa > Musa acuminata. The sequence goes on along the minus strand of NC_088334.1, from coordinate 12,346,688 downwards.
CTATTAACTTCACAAAAATTTTGAAAGTCATGGTTTTAAAATTCGCCACCGTGATCACTCCGAATTGATGAAATCATGAAACCTTTTTCGTTTTGAGTGAGTTTACAAAATTTAGAGAAGCACTTGAAGCAATCACTTTTGTGAGCTAAGAAATAGGTCTAAGTGTATCTAGAGTAGTCATCCACAATCACAAAAGCATATTTGCTTCTACCTAGACTTGTTGTATCAATTGGTCCAAATAAGTCCAAATGGATCAATTGTAACGGTCTAGTGGTGCTAATTTGAGTTTTTGGTTTGAAGCTTGTTTTTATTTGTTTGCCTAGTTGACATGCATCGCATACCTTATTCTTAATAAACTTTATATTCGGAATCCCTCGTACTAATTCTTGAGATGAGATTTTAGATATTATTTTCATCCTTGCATGGCCTAATCTCCTATGCCAAAGCCAAGCATCATCATTTACGGCGGAGAAACACATTTCATTACTTAGTTCATCAAGATTGATGGTATAGACATTATTTTGCTTTAAAGCAATCATAGTCATGTTATGATTTGGTTTTTCAATAATGCACATATTTGATTCAAATCTAACGATATAACCTTTATCGCATAGTTGACTAATACTCAAGAGATTATGTTTCAATCCATCAACTAGTAAAACATCATCAATGGAAAAACTAAATTTGTTACCAATAGTTCCCGTGCCAATGATTTTGCCTTTGTTGTTGTCTCCGAAGGTGACGTACCCTTCTTCTTTGCTAGTGAGCATAGAGAAATGAGATGGATCTCCAGTCATATGTCTTGAGCATCCACTATCGAGATACCATCTCTTGCTCTAGCTTGTGGGTTTGTCTACAAAAGAGGATGATTTTTAGGTACCCATTTGATTTTGGGTGCCTCAAAAATTGACCCACTAACATTGTTATTTATTTTTGAATCCTTTATAGTTCCTTTAGGAACCCATATTAATTTTTGTGAACTAATTTTCCTAAATGGACATTTGTAGGCAATATGTCCGGATTTGCAATAGAAGTTGCATTTCATATAGGAGGAAACATGTAATGTAGGTCCTTTTATGAAAGTGGTAGGATTTTGATGTAATCCTTTTACAAATCCAATTCCATTTCTATTTGCGATGTGACCCTTGTGTGCAAGGATCATATCTAATCCTTTGCTACCAACCTTAAACTTGTTTAAGGTTTCCTTAAGAAGCAAATTTTCATTTTTTATTGCTTCTAAATGCTCACACTTAGAGCATAGAGGAGTTTGAAGACTATCAAACTTATCTTGTAGCAAAGCATGCTCTTTCTTTAAGATACTTAACTTCTTGCTAACAGTTCTACATTCATCAAATAATTCATGAAAAGCGATAGAGAGTTCTTCAAAAGATAAATCTTCATTAAATAAATCACATACCTCTTCTCCTAAAGCCATTAGCGCGTAATGAGCAACTTGCTCGGTGTTGGACTCCTCTTCTTCGGACGCGCTTGAATCATCCCATGTTGCCTTGAGCGCCTTCTTCTTTGATGTCCTCTTTTTGGCTTGAGGACAATCATTCTTGTAGTGTCCCGGTTTTTTGCATTCATAGCAAATCACTGGTCCTTTTTTTGTTCAAATTTATTTTTTATATTATTTTTAAATTTGTTCTTTCTTAAATATTTTTTAAAATTTTGAGTCAAAAGTGCAATGTCATTGTCACTGTCCTCATCACTTGATGTTCCTTTCAAGTGGTCTTCTTGTGATTTGAGTGCCATATCCTTCCTGTTCTTTGGAAGGGGGTTCTCGAGCTCGTCATGAGCTTGACATGTCATTTCGTAGGTCATTAGAGACCCAATGAGCTCTTCAAGAGGGAATGCTTTAAGGTCTTTGACCTCTTGAATGGCCGTAACTTTTGGATCCCAACTTTTAGGGAGGGATCTTAAGATTTTAGTTACTAATTCAAAGTTAGTAAATTCTTTACCAAGAGCTTTGAGTCCATTGATGACATCCGTAAACCGGGTGTACATGTCTCCAATGGACTCACTTGGTTTCATTCAGAAAAGTTCATAAGAGTGCACAAGGATGTTGATTTTGGACTCTTTCACTCGGCTAGTGCCTTCATGAGTGACCTCAAGAGTTCTCCAAATATCAAAAGCCGAATCACACATTGAAACACGATTAAATTCGTTTTTGTCTAATGCACAAAACAAGGCATTCATAGCCTTTGCATTTAAAGCAAAAACCTTCTTCTCTGATTCATTCCATTCGCTCATCGGAAGAGAAGATTTTTGAAATCCATTCTCGACAATAGACCAAAGCTCAAAGTCCATAGAAATGAGGAAGATCCTCATGCGAGTCTTCCAATATGTGTAATCCGACCCATTAAACAAAGGTGGTCGTGCAATAGAATGGCCCTCTTGGGTATTAAACCAAATATGAGAGATAACCTCGCTCTGATACCACTTGTTAGGTTCGGAGCGGCACTAAGAGGGGGGGGGGTGAATTAGTGCAGCGGATTAAAACTTCGGTTTTAGACAAATTTTTCATACGATAAGAAATCGGAATTGGAAGTGCTTAACTTAAAAGCGTATTTGCAAAGTTGTGCAGTAAATGTAATGAGGAAATAAAGCAGTAAAAGGGTTTGCAGTAATGTAAATAGCAGTAATGAAATGCAAACCAGAGATTACGCTGTTTTTAAAGTGGTTCGGTCAAGTGACCTACATCCACTTGCGAGGCCCCTCTTCGATGAGGCTCCCACCTTCCACTAGCAAATCTCTTGAAAGGGAAGGGTGAATACCCCTCTTACAACTTTTACAAGCGGTTCACTCTCTTACAGAATTTCAGCAAGAAAGAAGGAGGTGAACACTAGCAAATGAAAACAAGAAAGGCAAAGACTCTTCTAACACTTTTCTCTCAATTACTTGCTGCTCAAAAGTTGTTCTCTCAATTGAGATTTGAGGGGTATTTATAGGCCTCAAGAGGATTCAAATTTTGGGCTCCAAAATTTGAATTCTCTTTGGGTTCCCGGTGCTGGAGGTGCCACCGCCCAGCCAAGCGGTGCCACCGCCCAGCGCTCGGGTGCTGGACGGTGCAACCGCCCAGCCAAGGAGGTGTCACCGCCCAGCTCTCGGGTGCTGGGCGGTGCCACTGCCTGGCTCTTCGATTTCACTGGTTTGGCTTAATTTTAGCCCAAACCATATCTGACTTTGGGCCCAGTTGGCCCCTAACCAGGATATAGGATTATCTCTTAATCCTAATCCTAATTACAAGTGAACTACATAACAAAAAAACACATCCTAAGCAAGCTTTCAACCGCGAATGTCGAGTCTTGTTTCGGCGAGCTTTCCGACGAACTTCTTCCGACGAACTCCCAGCAAGCTCCCGAACTTGTGATGACTTTAACGAGTAGCCGAGCCTTCTCGGTGATCTCCGTGAACCTCCGATGATCTCTTCGGCAAACTTCCGAAAATTCCGACAGGTTCCCGATTTCTTCTCGATTGGTTCCAGCAACATCTCCGATGATTCTTCGGACTCTTAAACGTCCATCGAACTTGACTCCGGTATACTTGCTTTGTGTTTTCTGGTTATCGTAGTTAATCCTGCACACTTAGCTCAATAATATGGATTAGATCAATTAACCCATCAATTGATTTTATCATCAAAATTCGAGATTCAACAACCCCGAGGGAGAACTACCAGCTGATCACCCCCCTCTTGGACTCGGTGATCAGCCCCTCCCCATCCTCAGGGATGGGGTCATCCTGGCCCCGATGCTGGATGTCATCTATTCAATGATCCAAGGCTCTCTCCCTCGGATATACTGTAGGACACTCGACGGTTTCACCCGAGGCGTTCCTCGGCTTGGCTAAGCAAGTACAAACCTTGGGGGAATGATGCAAACGATCATCCAGCTCATTCCACATATCATGCACCTAGCAGCTCCCCCAACCGACCCGACACAGCAAAGGCCGAGCAGGGAACAAGTCAGGATGGAAGAAGCCCGAGAGCAGATAGCAAACCTGAGAAGCCTCCCCGAACAGAGCGCGCCCGCATCCTGTCAAGTTGCTCCACCCCACCCCGAGCCCAATACCTTATCATCGGACTCGACGGATGACTCATTCAAGGTCCAACTGTCCATAGTCAATCGACGCCTAGATGAGTTCCAACACAAATTCCAGAAGTCGCGTGGTGAGATGGGTGAAGGTAGCTTGGGTGGATCCCCATTTGCTTAGGAAATACAAGACAAGCCTGTGCTGCTCAACTTTAGGCTACCGACATTAGAAATGTACGATGGCGACTCTGACCCCACGGAACATGTCGCTGCGTTTCGAGCTCAAATGACCCTTTACGGAACCTCCGATGCCCTGATGTGTCGGGCATTCCCAACTACTTTCAAAGGACCGACACAAACATGGTTCAACTGACTACACCCATCCTCAATCTCATCCTTTGACTAGCTCGCGAGAGAGTTTGAGCAAAACTTCCTAGCCAATGTGTGACCCAAGCCTTTTATGGCCACCTTGCTCGTATTATCCCAACGCGAAGACGAATCGCTCTCCCAATTCGTGGCGTGCTTTGCCACTGAAATTCGGGGATTCCCGAACGCTCATCCTTCTTTGATCATGAAGGCGTTTCTGATGGGCTTGAGCCCCTCGAGGTTCCTCTGGTCACTGATTAAGAAGCCACCCATGACCATCCTCGAGATGCTCCAACGTGCCAACCAGTACATCATCGTCGAAGCCCTAATGGCGGGGAGGCACAAGGATAGCAAGAGGCCAAGGATGGAGCAGACCCGAGGAGCAACTTCAGCAACACCAGTGCAACCTCGCATGAGGCCCAACTAACCTGATTAGCTACTCCCGAGGCCCCCGCCTTTGCCTCTGAACAGGTCCTGTTCCGAGATCTTTCTCCAGATCAGGGAGAAAGGCCTCTTGCGACAACCCAACCCCTTGAAGGCTACTCACAAGGACCGATCTAAATATTGCAGGTTCCATCGGGACTACGACCATGATACGGAAGATTGCCACGACCTTCGAAATCAGATTAAAGAATTGATTTGGAGAGGTCACCTCGGGCGCTACCTCAAGGAACCAAGAGAAGCATCTCCACGCCCTAGGGTCCAGTCGAGAAACAAATCGACATCATTACCGGTGGACCAATGGTTGATGGTAGTAGCTCGATGGCAAGGAAGACCTACACTTGCAGTATGGTGGAAAAATGCCCCAGACTCGAGTCTGAGCCCGAAATCACTTTCGAAACCGAGGAGGTTGAACGCTCCCACCATGATGATGCGTTGGTGATCTCCATCCAGATCACCATTGCCTAGATCAAGAGAGTGATGGTCGACACCGGGAGCTTTGCCGACGCCTTCAAGAAGCTTGACCTAACTAATGAGGACCTCACTCCCATGATGTCGACACTTATCGGATTCATCGAGGATTCCATCTCCCCACTCGGGACCACCACCCTCCCTGTTACCATTGGGGAAGAACCAAGAGCTAAGACGACGATGACTACCTTCATGGTAGTCGACCTGCCCTCGGCTTATAATGTCATCCTCGGCCGCCCGACACTCAACAAACTGAAAGCGATGGTTTCCACTTACCACTAGGCCATAAAATTTCCAACTTCAACAGGGATCAAGGAATCCCAAAGCGATCCGAGATAATCAAGGCAGTGCTACCTTACAACTACCACTCTTCCAGAGAAGTCGCACCCCTATCAAGCCCCGAATCCCCGTAAGGAAGCCAGGACACCGACACACCTGGAGCCCCCTGAACAACTCGTCGAGGTACCCTTAAAGAGGGTCTGACCTGACACTCCCCGAAGCAAACCAGCTCCAACTCATCGACTTCCTAAGGAGGAATGCTGATGTGTTCACATGGTCCTCAAAAAACATGCCAGGGATCGACCCGAGAATGACTTAGCACCACATTAACATCCACATCAACATCCACCAAATATATATATACATATATATGTATACATATATAAATATACATACATATATATATATACATATATATATATATATATATATATATACACACATATATATATATATATATATATATATATATATATATACATACATATATATATATATATGTATGTATGTATGTATATATATACATACATATATATATGTATGTATGTATGTATATATATACATACATACATACATATATATATGTATGTATATATATATATATATGTATGTATATTTATATATGTATACATATATATGTATATACATGTATATACATATATATACATAAATATATATAAATATAAATATAAATATATATATATATATATATATATATATATATATATATATATATATATATATATATATATCATGATATTACGATAAACAATCAATTTTAACCGATTAAATTAACTGACACATTTATTGGATCGGGCTACACGATCAAGGCCCACTTAAATTACAGACTACAGATATGATTCATCTTATATTATCTTACATTATACTAAATCAACCTTATTTACTCCATTTTGGATGGTAACACAAGAGATAAATTAACCAAACGAAGCCGTCGTTATAAAGGCGGGATGTGTTGGTCAACACTTTTCTCCATTTTAAATCGAAAGTCAACTCCATTCTCGATCGGCGGATTCACGTTGCGTATCTCCCGACTCCGCCCGTTGGGATTTGCTGTGAGAAGATCAGATCGGATTGGGATTTGTTATCTCAACCCAATTTTAAATTGGGTTCGGGCGGAACAAGAAACAAATCCGATTGGACTGGGATTCAATGTTGCGGGTTGAACCTGAAACCCGGCCGATGATGATGGCTCTATTTCTTGGCATATAATTAACGGATCGCAGGAGATCAAATCTATTCTTAGTAGCTGCACCAAAGAAGTCGCCCTGCCCATGCCATGGTGGTGGTGTTGGATGTGAAGCCCAAGCCGGTCCAAGTCTTCTTCCGCGGTCCAGAAACCAGATCTGAACCCCTCCCCTCTCGCTGCGTCCCTCCCTCCTTCAGATCCAGTCTTCCCCCTCCCCTTCTTCTTCTTCTTCTCGCGAAGAGAAGCGAGGGACGATGGGGAGCAAATAGAGAAGCCACAGATCTCATCTCGATCCCCTGTCGACGCCTCCGTCTCCTCCCCCCCGTAGTTGCCTCTCCACTCCCAGATCTGACCGGTGTCCCTTGAATTCGGGGGGAATGGCTTCCGCGGAAGCCGATTCCCGCGTCGCCCTCCTCCTCGTCCCCGCCCTCGAGAAGATCGTCAAGAATGCGTCCTGGCGCAAGGGCCACTCCAAGCTCGCCCACCAGTGCAAGTCCCTCATCGACCGCCTCTCCCACCCGCCTTCCTCCCCGCCACCGTCCTCCCCCAACTCCTCCTCCTCCCTCCCCGGGCCCCTCCGCGACGGCGGCGCTGCCGTCTACTCCCTCGCCGATTCCGAGACCTACCTCGTGCCCCTCGTAGCCGCCTGCACCTCTGGCTCCCCCCGCGTCGCCGAGCCCGCTATCGATTGCGTCCAGAAACTGATCGCTCATTCCTACCTCTACGGCGAGGCCGACCCCTCCGGCGGCCCCGACGCCCGCCTCCTCGCGCAGCTGGTCGAGGCCGTTTGCGGATGTTACGCCCTCGGGGGAGCCGAGGACGCCCTCGAACTGCTCGTCCTCAAGACCCTCCTCTCCGCCGTCACCTCGACCGCCCTCCGCATCCACGGCGACTCGCTCCTCCAGATCGTCCGCACCTGCTACGACCTCTATCTCGGCAGCAAGAACCCTGTCAACCAGGCCACCGCCAAGGCCTCCCTCATCCAGATGCTCGTTATCGTATTCCGCCGCATGGAGGCCGACTCCTCCACCGTCCCCGTCCAGCCCATCGTCGTCGCCGAGCTTATGGAGCCCGCCGACCGATCCGCTGCCGTCGCGGCTGCCGACGTCAACTTCGTCCAGGGTTTCATCACAAAGATCATTAGCGACATCGACGGGGTGCTTAACCCTTCGACCCCTCTCGCCAGGACTGCGTCCGCTAGCAAGCACGACGGCGCGTTTGTGTCCACCGCGGTGGAGAACACCAATCCTGCGGACCTGCTGGATTCGACGGACAAGGATATGCTGGACGCTAAGTACTGGGAGATCAGCATGTACAAGACGGCACTAGAGGGTAGGAAGGATGAGTTGGGTCCGGAGGTCCGGGTGGACAGGGATGACGACACCGAGGTTCAGATCGGTAATAAGCTGAAGCGGGACGCCTTTCTGGTTTTCCGGGCTCTCTGTAAACTCTCCATGAAGACTCCTCCCAAGGAGGCAGTGGTTGATCCTGCTCATATGAAGGGAAAGATTGTGGCCTTGGAGTTGCTCAAGATCTTGCTAGAAAATGCTGGAGCCGTGTTCCGGACTAGTGAGAGGTACTTGCTTGCTCATTGTTGCATCATTTCATATCCCAATTTATACCGCAAATTTTGTTTCCAGTTTTGATTCATCAATGCCCCATGTTTTCGTTAGCTACACAGAGATTAATTGGTATCACACTGGTGGGCGACACACATTTTTGTTTGAAAACTTGAATTGTCATTTTCGGATGGAGTGCTAAACAACTTTTTGAGATGATCAAATTTTTCTGGATATGTCAGGTCAATCTAGGTTAAGAGTTAAGCTACTTTGAGTCATCAAGAGCTCTATGTTTGAGTCTATTAAGCTAGCTTAAGATTTCATATTTTTAAGTCATGTCTGATGGATTTTATCATGTTATGGTTGGTGGATTTTAAAAAATTATCAAATATGCTCCTTTTGAATTCATCATTTAAGAGTTTACTGATGGTGACTCCACGATTGATATTCATTTTTTGTTTTGCTCCTAACCTTATGGAACTACTATTTAGGTGAGGTAGAGTTTCAGTTGCTTTTAGTCAAATTGAGTGATTGAGAAAACAAAGCATGGTGAGAAACTGATTGAGAAGTTTAAGTATTGATGCCACCTGCCTTTTTTTGTTTTATGATATTTCTTTACCTTATTTTCCTTCTTTCCTTTGTTATCTATAATACTTTCTTTCGTATACTGCCTTCTTATTTAACTTAGAAAAGAATTGCTATCTTTGAGCACAGATCTAACTGTAAATGTCTTATTTTCAGGAAAAACTAAACCAAAAGAACTTTACTATCTCATGATAACCCAAAACAATCATTACCAATGGTATCAGAGCCTTCTTATCATTTGAAGCATAAATAACAATGTTGGCGGTGCCAACCCGTGCAGTTCAGCATGCACCATGTGTTGGCATGGTATTATGACCTATTACCCCTGACAACTTGCTCATACCACCTTTAGCAGGTTGCTTTTGTTTGTTTCTTCTTTGACTTTCAACTGTAGCTTAGATGACCATTAATGGAGAAAAACTGATTGTCACATCACTGCCTGGGGAAGGGATCTCTGTTGCAGTAATGAAATGGTGTAGCCAGGCTTCCTCTTGGTCTAGGTTTAATTTCTAGGAGGTATAGGTGTATTTTCCTATTACTCAGATGCTTTGGAAGGGCATCCACTCAAATTATTTTGTTGTCTTTTATAAATCTACGTCTGATTATGGTTACTTGCAAAAGAGTAGGAATCAGCTGGGAAGCAAAAGGGGACCAAGAAGGTTGAAGTGTTTCTCAGATAGAATAGAAACATAGAGTTTTGCAGGCTCCCGGTCTTCATATGTTACTCCCTTTCTCCTGTTTGTTTATTTTATCCCTGATGTACTTGGTTAATAAGTAATAGGTTTTACCCCAAATCATGCCATCAACCTTGGATCCTCATGATGCAGAATCATAAATTGAAATAGCCCAATGCAAAAGTGGACCAAGATCCAGTTACAAATCTTAGGCTGCAATTTTACTTCATCACCTGCCCTAGAAGAAGTTTTCCAAAGCCTTTTTTTAAGTTCTCTTGCTCGTGTGGCATTCCAAGTGATTTCAGTTTTGTGTTTAAAAAGTATGTTGCATCTTAAAGCAGCCTCCAATCTGAATAACCTGCTTCCTGTCTGAAAAGACTAAGGAATTTATATGGCTGAAGGTTAATCTCAACTTTCAGATTCAAATACAACATCAACAATTTATATTTTTGAGGTCATGTGTCTGTTGATATTGTTACATGCTTGTAGATAACCTAATTAGCATCAATAATTCACTTATTTGTAATTGAATATCAATATTGCTGCTGAATCTTTTCTTGTTCAAACTCAAACTCACATAACTTGTTTGAATATCATATCATACTGGACCTACATGCCTGGATCTGATGAACTCCTTTCAATCAAGCAGGTTTCTAGGCGCTATTAAGCAGTATCTATGTCTATCTCTTTTGAAGAACAGTGCTTCAGCCCATTTGATTGTTTTTCAGCTGTCCTGTTCTATTTTTATGAGCTTAATATCAAGATTTAGACCAGGATTAAAGGCAGAGATTGGAGTGTTTTTCCCAATGATTGTACTTAGAGTTTTGGAAAATGTTGCTCAACCAAATTTCCAGCAGAAGATGATTGTGCTTTGTTTCTTCGAGAAGCTGTGTGTGGATTCTCAAATCCTGGTGGACATATTCATTAATTATGATTGCGACGTCCACTCTTCAAATATTTTTGAAAGGTACGTTTGCTTCTTTTTGACACGTTTGGGAAATCAGCTAACATTTGCAATGCTGGATACCCTTCATTTATGGAATACCATAGTAATCAACATTCTAGGTTTAAACTTTCAAATGCTGTTAAACATTTGTATCATATCAAGCTTCTTTGTTTCATTAGGATAGTAAATGGTCTGTTAAAAACTGCTCAAGGACCTCCCCCAGGGGCTCCTACAACACTGATACCACCACAAGATACTACAATGAAATTCGAAGCTATGAAGTGTTTAGTGGCAATTTTGAGGTCAATGGGAGATTGGATGAACAAACAGTTGAGAATTCCTGATCCTCAGTCTCAAAAAACAGAAACAATTGATGGCAGTGGTGACAGTAATGAACTTACTTTGGCAAATGGCAATTGTGATGAGACGGCTGAAGTAAGTGATTCTAATTCTGATACCCCAAATGGAACATCAGAAGTTGCATCTATCGAGCAGCGTAGGGCATACAAGCTAGAACTTCAGGTAATTTTCCAACATGAGTTTAGTTTCATGAAAACTACGTTGTTTAGTTGTTCTTTTATGATCTAATGTAAGTATAAATTACAGGAAGGGATTTCGCTTTTTAATCAGAAACCTAAGAAAGGGATTGAATTTCTTATAAATGCAAAGAAGGTGGGTGATGTGCCTGCTGACATAGCTGCTTTTCTTAGAAGTGCATCAGGCTTGAACAAGACTCTGATCGGTGATTATTTAGGAGAGAGAGAAGATTTATCCCTGAAAGTCATGCATGCATATGTGGATTCATTTGATTTTCAAGGAATGGAGTTTGATGAAGCAATTAGGTGCTTCCTAAAAGGTTTTAGATTGCCTGGTGAAGCACAAAAGATTGATCGCATCATGGAAAAATTTGCTGAGCGCTATTGTAAGTGCAATCCTAAAGCTTTTACAAGTGCAGATACAGCTTATGTTCTTGCTTACTCTGTAATATTGCTCAATACGGATGCTCATAATCCAATGGTGAAAAACAAGGTTTGTTCTTGATTTGCAAAGGCTCATTATTTGCTTAAATTGGTGGTAGGTTATGTGGTCATAATATTAATATTGTTGTTGATGCAGATGTCACCGGATGACTTCATAAGAAACAATCGAGGTATAGATGATGGAAAGGATCTGCCTGAACAATTCTTGAGATCCCTATTTGACAGAATTTCCAAGAATGAAATCAAGATGAAAGAGGATAATTTGGCCCTTCAACAGATACAATCTTCAAATTCGAACAGAATTCTAGGCTTAGATAGCATTTTGAACATTGTGATACGCAAGCGAGATTCACCAACAGAGACTAGCGATGATATGATCAGGCATATGCAAGAGCAGTTTAAAGAAAAAGCTCACAAATCTGAGTAAGTGCCCAAATAAAAACCAATCACAACTTTTATTGTCTACACCTATATTTTGCCACTCTAAGACCACATTTAACATTGTAGTATTATATAGGACATGTGCAGTTTAAGTTGCTTACACTTTGTCTTTTAGGTCAATATATTACTCTGCAACAGATGTGGTAATTTTGAGGTTTATGATTGAGGTGTGCTGGGCTCCGATGTTAGCTGCCTTTAGTGTTCCTGTTGACCAGAGTGATGATGAAACTGTGATATCATTATGCCTTGAAGGATTTCGTAGTGCAGTTCATGTTACAGCAGTGATGTCTATGAAGACACAAAGAGATGCATTTGTTACGTCACTTGCAAAGTTTACGTCCCTTCATTCAGCAGCCGATATCAAGCAGAAAAATATAGATGCTATTAAGGTTTGAGTTGACCTCATTTGTGTATAAATATTTCACATTTTTGATACTTTTCTCTTATCTTTATGTACTTTCAGTTTAAAGATAATGTCTTGATGCATTTCTGAGGTTGTTGCCCTTGATGTCTAATGATGTTTATTTATCATGGTTTGCATCTAAGTGTTAACCATATATTCTTATGGTTTTGTTTAGATTAGCTTTAGGAAATGCGAAAATCTTTGAAACAATTTTACAAAACTATCAGAAAAATCTTGTAGTTTCGATATTACATATCTTTAGGTTGCAGTCATCAAGTTGAAAGCAGAGTTCATAAGTACTTCCTTTCTGTTGTAGGCATTTCCAGTGTTCTAATTGTATACATCACGTGTTGCTGCTCAGTTATTATGGTAAGTTTTTTAGAACAAGGGCACACATTTTTTAAGAGTCCACAAATTTCAATCTGAGACGGTGATGATTATAAAGAATAAGGGCCTTCCTATTTCTTTGCCTGTCATTTGTTTTCCTTGTTGACAACTTAAGCTTTTCTCATCATCAGTCAGCTTCATGACTGGGTCATAATCAAGATGTTGATATTTATTTAGTAGCATTTCACTGATTATATCTATGTTTTGTTGAATCCCACAGCTTCTTTAATTTTCCTACAGATTCTTTACACACACCAACGACAATAGCAACATAAATGACAACAACAGCAGCAACAAACCATTAGAGCCGCAACTTATGAGAACAACCATATAAATGATGCGTTCTGCTGTTGTCTATTGGTTCCAAAATCTTTGTTGTTGGTTGATGGAGAAGATCATATAACTACATCTAGGGTCATCTGTGTGATCTGCGAAATTGTGGGTTATCATATTAACTGTAGCAGGAACCTCTTATACATCTAGGCACTTCCCACATGGTACTTGCTTATTTGAAATTGTAATTGAAACTCTCAAAGCTACAAATAATTGTTAGTTCTCTAGTAGCGATTATCTGTTAAATAATATGTCACCTTACTGGAGCCTGTCTGTTGCTAGTACCACCATGCTAACATCAGTATTTTGTTGCACCGCTATTTGATGCAGTATTCACTGCAAACTGGAAGAAAGAAAATCTAGAGACTAGTTCCTGGACATTCAGGCCATTACTTTTGGTGATTTTATGTGAAAGTAGGAATACATGTCTTTGTTTTTTCCTCATGAATTCTGAAATTTATTGATGCAATTGACTGTGATTTCAATGGCTTTGTCGAGTAAATGCTTCGGTTAAGAAGATTTTTAAACAGAATTTTGTTTCTTGTAAAATTATTCCAGGCAATTTTACACATTGCGGATGAAGATGGTAACTACCTTCAAGAAGCTTGGGAACACATTTTGACATGTGTTTCTCGATTTGAACACTTGCATCTTCTGGGAGAGGGAGCTCCCCCTGATGCTACTTTTTTCACAATACAACAGACTGAAGTTGATAAATCTAAACAAGCCAAGTCATCAATTCTTCCTGTATTGAAGAAAAAAGGACCTTCATCTATAGTTGCCAGAAGAGGTACCTATGACAGTGCTGGGGTTGGTGGCCATGCATCCGGAGCTGTTACATCTGAGCAAATGAATAACTTAATTTTGAACTTGAATTTGTTGGAACAAGTTGGGATTGCTGAAGTGAATAGAGTATTTATACGAAGTGAAAAGCTAAATAGTGAGGCAATAATAGATTTTGTTAAAGCCCTCTGTAAGGTTTCAATGGAGGAACTGCGCTCTACATCTGATCCACGGGTTTTCAGTCTGACAAAAATAGTTGAGATCACGTAAGAACCATGCCTGAATTTGCTTTTGAAATTTTCTCCTATAAAATTAGCACACTATCTCATTGATTTTGTTTGTACAGGCATTACAATATGGATCGTATCAGGCTTGTGTGGTCAAGCATTTGGAATGTGTTGTCTGAATTTTTTGTTACCATTGGCTGCTCTGAGAACCTTTCAATTGCAATCTTTGCGATGGATTCCTTGCGCCAGCTATCTATGAAATTCTTGGAGCGAAAAGAACTGGCCAACTATAACTTCCAAAATGAATTCATGAAACCATTTGTCATTGTTATGAGGAAAAGCAGAGCTGTTGAAATCAGAGAGCTGATCATCAGATGTGTCTCTCAAATGGTGTTGGCTCGTGTTAGTAATGTCAAGTCTGGGTGGAAAAGCATGTTCATGGTACTTTCCTTCTTTCCATTGATTTCAAAATTGATGGGGAGTTAGCATGGCATTTTTTTTTCAGAATATTTAGTTGTTGTCTCACATGTTCAACAGTTCAAGCCCATCAGTTAACTAAGTGAATGATGTATTTTGCAGGTTTTTGCTACAGCATCATATGATGATCACAAAAATATAGTACTTCTGGCCTTTGAGGTCATTGAGAAGATTTTAAGGGATTACTTTCCCTACATAACTGAGACTGAAACTACCACCTTCACGGATTGTGTTAATTGCCTCGTTGCATTTACTAATAGTAGGTTTAACAAAGACATTAGTCTCAATGCAATTGCTTTTCTTCGGTTCTGTGCGGCTAAGCTTGCCGAAGGAGACATTGGTGCCTCTGCAAGATTTAAGGATAAGGAGGCTTCTGGGAGTATTGGTCCGCCTTCACCTCACATTATAAAGGATGAAAAACAAGATCCTCCATCGATCATCAATAAGGATGATCACCTACACTTATGGTTCCCACTCTTAGCAGGTGAGACAGATTCCTTTTTGCTTATTCTAGGTTATCAAAAAAATCCTATGATACTTGTAAATGAACCTTTTACCAGGGTTGTCTTAAATTTTTTCTTGTTGCTTTTGCAGGTTTATCAGAACTTACCTTTGACCTAAGACCTGACATCAGACAAAGTGCCTTGCAGGTGCTATTTGATACACTACGAAACTATGGTAATCATTTTTCATTGCCCTTGTGGGAGAAAGTGTTTGACTCAGTCCTGTTCCCTATATTTGACTCTGTAAGGCATGCCGTTGATCCCTCTGGGGCAACTTTGCAAGGACAGGGGTTAGAAAATGATACAGCAGAGCTAGATCAAGAAGCTTGGCTTTATGAGACATGCAAGCTGGCCCTTCAGCTAGTTGTGGATCTGTTTGTGAAATTTTATGACACAGTAAATCCACTTTTGGAAAAGGTCTTGACTTTGCTAACAAGTTTTATTAAGCGTCCCCATCAAAGTCTTGCTGGCATTGGCATTACAGCATTTGTTCGGTTAATGAGCAATGCAGGGTCTCTATTTGTTGAGACCAAGTGGGAAGTTGTGGTTCTGTCTTTGAAAGAAGCTGCTAAAGCTACTCTCCCTGATTTTTCATATATTTCATCTGGAGCTTATCTTGATAGCGCCACATCAGAAAATGGGAATTCTTCTCTGAGACAAGATAATGGTGAATCCAGAGGATCTGCAGATGATGATTTTGAAGGCCTTAGAGCAAGAAATCTGTATTTTGCAATTGGTGATGCCAAGTGTCGTGCTGCTGTTCAACTTCTCTTAATTCAGGTCAGTGTCTTTTATTCAATATTATTCTGATTGCCACTTGGTTTTTGGGCCTCTTTGGACATCATGAAAACATCCCATATAAATGCATAATGAAGCTTCGTTAGAGGGATAACATATTGCCTATCCTACCTCAAGGTATATTGCAAGAGCTTGGTTTTCATCTGTGCACATGTGTGCTTGTGTGTGCGGAAGGAATGATTATATGAGGGAAAAGACATAAGAAAAGAAAATATGAAGCAAAAGAAAGGAAAAAGGCTAACCAGCTCTAATGGAAAGTAAGAAAGGATTCATTTATAAAACTTCAGATGTTTCGAAATGGTCTATTTGTTTGCTTGCAAAAGTTCAACAATCTATATTCTTTTATTGGTTGAATCAATGGTCCTTTATTGATAATTCATATCATATGTAATATATAAAAGAATTTGACTACTAGATGGTTTAGTTCTTGTAGATATGCACAAGACAAATGTTATGTTGACCTTTTTCATGTATGCATATTTAGAGATTAAAAAAAAACATGATCATATTAAAGCATGATGTTTTCTCTGCACAAGTTGTGGTACAACCAGCTGTACGTAGATTGATCTTTTAAGTATCAACAACAATCCACAATGTCCCCAGTTCCCAACTATATGGGATTGGCTACATGAATATTTTCCTGCTGACGAACTTTGTGATGATCTTTTGAGTGTCCTCTGCTGCATTTCATCGAGGACAAAAGTCATGTCATTAGCACCACCATGTGCTTGCATCAACCACCTTCTAACAATGAGCACATAATGGAGCGTTCCTATCTATCTTTCAATGGATCTTCTAATAGTTCAACCAAAGTTCTCTGTTTCCTTGTGAACTTCTAGCCTTTGGATTCAGATGTAAATAGAAGGTAGCGGTGACACTAATTTCGTCTGCATTTATACTGTCTGATCCTTGTTCTGAATATGTTAGTCCACGTTGACATTTGCTATTGTTCTAGTAATATTGCTAAGCGAGTGGCTAACACTTGCATTCCAGAGATACTATGCATACTAGATTTTGTGCAAATTATTGTCAATTCACCTTAGACTTTGATATTTGCAGGCTGTGATGGAGATACATAATATGTACAAAGCACAAATATCAGCAAAAAACACACTTATATTTTTTGAAGCATTGCACGTCGTGGCATGCCATGCACACAAGGTAAACAGTGACACTGACCTAAGATATAAGCTACAGGAGCTTGGTTCCATGACCCAGATGCAGGATCCTCCATTGCTACGCCTTGAGAACGAGTCCTACCATTCATGCCTCGTTCTGCTTCAAAACATTGTCACAGACCGGCACCGTAATTGCAACTTAGAAGCGGAAGCAAGCCTGGTTGACCTCTGTAACGAGGTGCTGGAGGTGTATATTAGAACAGCGACGGGGCAGTCTGGTGAAGCTTCGACTGGTGCTCAACCAATAAGTCACTGGCTTATCCCAGTTGGTTCTGCGAAACGGCGAGAACTCGCAGCGCGGGCACCCGTTGTTGTGTCCACCCTGCAAGCTATATCCGGATTGGGTGATACCTCTTTGGAAAAGAACCTGGCTCGGTTCTTCCCCCTCCTTGCAGGTCTAATAAGCTGCGAGCATGGCTCAAGCGAGGTACAGTTGGCGCTAAGTGATATGCTTAGCACACGTGTAGGTCCAGTCTTGCTTCGGGCATGTTGACCATGATTCGTTTCGATTTACTAGCTTTACTTTTTTTTGGCTCCTTCATTGTTTACTTTGTTGGTAGTCGTCCATCTTTGGGAACTGATGCACAGTGTATGAAAAGGCAGGGTCAAAAGGTTTGATGTTGTAATCTAGCTTTCCAGGCATCATCGATCTATAGTCGTCACTGTGTCACCGTCTCTGATGTGAGTTCAGTCAAAGAGTTTCCTGTTTGGCTGGAGATAACTCGATAATTCTTCCCTCTTGAACTGCAGGCTACAGTGGTATGTAGTGGAACTATAGAGTATAGAAAAGAGTAGAAAACATAACATGGATAGGGTATTTATTGACAGATTTCAAAATGTTTTTGCTGGCTTTTTTGGTAGGAAGATGCAGCGATATCTAATATTGCTTCATCTCTTTGTGCTCCCGTCCCGTCATGCTCTGCTTTCCTAAGGCGTTAAGCCTTACCGGCCAAGCTCCGTGCGTTGCCGGCCTCCTCGTCCCAATCGATGCACGCCACGAACACCACCAACAACACGGCGCTGGCTAATGTGCCCACCAGGAAGCCCAGCAGCAAGCCGCCGAGGCCGAGTTTCGCCGTGAAGCCCATCACCACCGCCAGCGGCAGCGCCACCAGGTAAAACCCGCCGACGCTGGCATACATGCCTAGCCACGGCCTGGCGGTGCCCCGGACGATGCCGCCGCAGGCCGCCAGAGGGAAGTTGACCACCTCCACCAGCGCCATGAGCCGCATCATCTTCCTCACCCCGTCCACGACCCCCGGCTCGTGGCTGAAGAGGCGCCCCCACCGCCCCCTCGCGCTCGCCATCGCCGCTCCCCCCGTGAAGCCCGCGAGGACGCTGAGGACCAGCGACACGTAAGCCGACTCGCGGGCGGCGCGGGGCCTGCCCGCCCCGAGCTCGTTGGACACCCGCGTGGACGCGCACGTCGCCAGCGAGAGCATCACCGAGTAGAGCAGGTAGTCGAAGTTGAGCACGACGGCGATGACCGACACCATGCGCCGGGCGTCGGGGAGCCGCCCGGTGAGCAGCACCAGGATCTCGTAGCACCACCACTCCAGGCACGTCGTCAGGCAGCAGGGGGCCGAGAGCTTGAGCAGAGTGGCCCACTCGGCCAGGCTTTGCTCCCACCACCGCCGCCCTCCCTCCTCCGCACACCCCCCTGCGCTGTCCTCTCGCCGCCTTGCTCTCTCGGTCACCACCACGTAAGACGCCAGCATGAGCACGACGGTGAGGTCCGTCAACCAGATGGCCGTCGACACGCCCTGCAGCCCCTTCGCCTTCGACAGCGCGACGTTGAGGGGAACATGGAAGGCCAGCGCAATGGCCGAGCTGAAGAGGGTGGGGAGGGTCACGCCCTGGGAGCTCAGATAGGCCTTGAGAGGACAGAGGAAGGACGTCACGGCCAGGTCAGGGAGGAGGTACGTGACGTACCTCCTCGCGAGGCCGGCGATGTCCCTCTGTTGCCCGAAGCGCAATAGGATCCTGTCGACGTTGAGCCACAGGAAGGAGATGGGGAGGGAGGCCAGCAGTAGCAGGATCGTGGCCATGAGGAGCGTCTTGCGCAGGAGCTTGTAGTTCTTGGCGCCGTAGGCCTGGCCGCAGATGGGCTCCATGGCGGCGCAGAGGCCGGTGAGAACCGAGAAGCCCGTGACGTTGGCGAAGGTGAAGCCAAGGGCTCCACCGGCCAGCTCGAGCTCCCCGAGCCGTCCGAGGAACGCGGTGGTGATGGCGGTCTTGGCGAACCACGTCAAGTTCATGGCGACCAGGGGAAGCGCGATCCCTCGCTGCGACCGGAGCTCCGAGAGGACGGTCCGCTTGATGATGCCGGCAGCCCATCTCGGCGAAGACGAAGGTAGTACTACCGCTGCTGCCGGGGCTTCTACTTCTATTGCAAGGGGTGGTGGTTTCATGGCTGAAGGATGAGTTGGGAGTGTCGTTTGGTCGGGTTCCGGTTCTTTTGCTCCTCTTGTAGGAAGACGATACGTGGATACTTTTGTGCATGGGAATCGTGAACTCATGTGGGGAGAAACAGAAAGCGACTGCTGCTTGTAGCCATTCCCCAACATCGAAGTAGTAGTAGTAGTAGAAACAGAAGTTTAGCTTCCATACTCTGTTGGGTGTTTTGGTCATACATCACTTGTGGTCGAAATGTCCACAACTCTAATTCATATCACTTCATTCATCAATCCTATAGTGGTAGGAGGAGTCGTAACAATGCTGCTACGAAGGCGTACAGTTCCATCACTGTAATTTAACTATAGATAACTAACGGAATATTCTGTCTCCAGCGAAAAGGACATGATATAACAGAGCAGTTGAGAGAGATTAAACCTGGATGACGGAGGTGAGGGTGAGCTGAAGGGAGTGAAGTGACGTAGTGGGGATGCGTCGCTGCGGAAATGCCCTGGTCATGTCTGTCCACCACCAATCCAAAAGACCCTTTCCCTCTTCCTTTCTGATAATATAATGAAGGACCTGGCTTCCACTCGAACCACTTCCTTTCCGGTTGTGGCCACCCATCTTTATCCATCTAACCTCCTTTCTTATCCCACCATTGAATGTTTAGTTAGGATCAGTCCACTAAGAGAGATTCTAATTCAAGCTCCATAGTGGGAACACCGAGGAAGGAATCGGGAACCGGGAATCCGGAATCGGGAACGGATCGTTACCTCCATATCAGACCATCATCGGATAGATAAATGTACCTACCGAGGACGATTCTTTCCCGTGGCTATTCGCTTCTTAGTTAGCAATATGCATCGGCCACTAACTCATCTTCGTAGAACTTGGAGTGCGTTCCTTCCCAGTGGAATGTTGGGTTCTTCTCCTTCAGAGGCATATTTAATTCGAGGCCTGTAGAGCCACACCAATGTCATGCGTGAAGTAGTACTGAACACCACTCACGGTTGGATCATACTGTCAATACAAGACGGATTGATCCTCTGCGGTCCTCCCAGAATCAGTGCCAGCAAAATCTGCACTCACTATTTCTTTTTCCTTGATAATACAATCCTCCACAAGATTTGGCAGGTGTAAGTAAGATAAGCAACCATCAATTCTCTCTCCCTCACCCACGAACCCTTCTTCAAAAACTAGAATGCTTTTTTGCTTTAACAATTTGCCGTTTTGTGCTTTCTTCGGTGGCATCGTCCTGCGCTCACTGTCGCTATTGAAATGCCTAAAGCTGTGACCTGCATCTTCTTTAATCGGCCACATCTTACCTCAACTCTTTTGCAAAAGGATTTGAGAAACCACACGCAACTTCGTGGCTTTTCTGATCCCCATCATGATCAGGCAGCTGTGTAATGGAAATCTGCTGCCAAAAAAGGTAGAACATGAGAGGGAGGAGGGCATGTGGTTTGGGCAAGGCGAAGCCGTCTATTGCTGATGAAGATGAGTCTCTGCTCCAAAAATGATGAAGTGATTTTCAAGGGAAAAGAATATACTTGTGGAAAGGATCAGAAGTTCAGAGCTCTGTCTGTTTCGGTGCGGAAAACAAACTGTACAGCTTCCGATTGAGCGAGTGCCTTCCCTTTATGAACCTGTAATTTCAGAGAGGCAAGAAGTGGAAAACTGTCATTGCATCGCAAGAAATTGCTACACATAAAAGTCATTTCTCAGAGACAATCCTGTGCTTTTCGATGTGAATAAAGCAATGAATACATCAAAAGTTATTTTTTTCTCTATTAAATTACATGAAAATATTGAGGCTGAAATCTCTGCGAGCAAAAAAACTGTATCGAGAAAAGCACATGGAAAACAGAATGGTGAAATGAGCACCAAGAAGATCCACCGAGTTGTAAAACCATACCAGGCTAACAGCATTGCACAGCTCTTCATAAGTAATGTGCTTGTCATTACCCATAATCACATGTATCAATCCTGCGGATTAATAAGTATCAACAATTTGCATCAGCGGATGCATAAAATAAGTCATTATGAAAACGAAAAAGAAAGGGAACTTACCAGGCAAAGTGCAAGATATACTCAGGGAACATCACCAGGTGAGCTCCATGTCTGTTCACTAACCTCAAAGGAGGAAAACAGGTCACTTTTTCCACCTTCACCAGAAGCAAGAATTATTGTCAAGTCATCGGGTGACTGCTGATATTTCTGGCCTAACATCCTACCCCTTTCTCTGTTCTCACCATTTAAATCTGAGAATTGCAAATAACATCTCTCATTACATCTACTTTGTTTTTCCTTCGGAACACCTGAAAAGAACTAAAACCGCATTAGGCTAACCCTAAACTTGGCATGAAGATGATACATACATTGATAGTTAATCAAGGAAATGGAATTAAATATACGGTTAAAATAGAGGTATAATGAAACAAGGATCACTCACCAAAGCTTCGTCCTTTCCTCTGGACACTACCAATGGCGGAAGTCGGCTGTAAGCCAGCAGCTTGCCAGACACGTGGCATCCTGGGAACTCTGTGAGAGCTATTTAGTCCTTGATACAACAGTAGAGCAAGCTGACAAAGGGAAAGAACTTAATAGCCTGATGAAATAGGATTAGATGAACTGGTAACTACATTCAGTTTGGTGTTACCTCTTTGTCACTCAAAGTTCGTTGCAAAATTACATCAAGCAGGTAATTGTATAAGAATAGGGGTACTTCACCCTTTTGACAAAGAGTACATGGAGCTGGTTGATTGCTCTGCTCGATTCGTTTGAGTTGTGTTTGGTTAAACAAAATCAACCTGAGAGTACAATGAACAAGTCACATCATCACTCATGACCTCTTTGCCCAAAGCTTTCACAAATTAAAAAGGAAATTCTTCCTTTAAATCCGGTACCATATGCTCATAGGCAAAATTATGAAAGGTTCAACTAACTTTGTGATGCTTTAAATCCAGAAAATAGTTAACTTAGTGACCTTTTGCTGAATTTTCTGAAACCTCTCCCATATTTTCTTCACCTGGAATTGGTGCCACTTTGTGTTTTGGCAACATAACTTGTCATCTTTCCTTATGTTTGCTTGGTTGATTAACTAGCCTTACGAGCTGAGGATGATGGAGCAGGAGGCATGTTTCGTCCAAAATCAATGATTTCAAGACAACAGGCAAATGTGAAGTTGAAGAATCCTTTATGAAACCCAGTGCCAAGTTCAATATACCAGGAATCAAGGCGTTTAAATCTTTGGATTTTGAGTTTGCAGCTTCATCAGAACCCTTTGAACCATCTTGTCTCCAGGCAGCCTATGTTCTGCTGAATCCTCCACTCCATCATTATGCTTCTGAGGGTCACCAGTTCTTGAAGTTATTACTTCTTCAACTTCATTACACTCGCTTCTATCATCCTGAAACAATTCTGTGATTTGGCAAACTGGATTTATTTTGCTTGTCACGAATATTCTCAGATAACTAATTCAATAGCTGTACAGGTCGTTGGCTACCTACAGCATGCAACTTTCCAGCAGAACTAAGAGACGAGAAATTTACATTCCTGTCGATAGGCCATCAGCCCCTTCACTTTTTCCCCGTTTATGTCTGCTTTAATGGTTAGTTTTAGTGCATCATCTAGGTCTGACGTTAATGTTCATCCAGCAAAATAACCACTTATAAGGTCACCTGTGGCAGGCTTTGGAATTCTCAAGTCCATTAAAACATCAGAAGAAGCTTGTCTATACACCCTTCAAAATTGCTCTCATCCTTGGGTTGTTTAAAACAATATATGGCTCTGCCACGAACCTGGTAAACATTCAAACGAAATGTATTACCCACAGCATTGTATAAAAGAATTTCAAATCTAACAATAAAGTGGTGAAACTTAAGAGGAAGAAAAACAAGCTGAGAGAGGGGTTTATTTTTAAAGATGTAATGTGGGTAAATCCTAACCAACCACGACCTACAATGAATAGTGTTTTGTCCAAAAGAGGAATCAAGCTGGTTTGCAAGAAATCCTGACCCAACTTGAGTCCAGGACAAGCTCAGGTTTGGGGGGTTTGGTAACTTAAACAACCTAAGATAGTTCAGATGCTCGATATGATACAAATCTATGTAGCTTTTCATTCTAAATCCTGTGAACACATCCTCCCCCTTGTTTTTACATGCCAAAATAATTTATTTCTATACAATTTGCCCTCACTAACTCTGTCCATAGACACCTAAACCACCTCAATCTAGAGCCATAAATCTACATCTTCCAAAGATATTGTACAATTCATTGTTCCTTTAAAATTTTAACTTGAATAAATTAAATCTTGATACTATTTCTTCTTTCCCTAATGATAGAGCATATTTTGGTACCACCCAACTGGCAGCCACCTCAAATCACACATGGTGCCACTCCAATGAAAGTAGCGCACATATCTCAAAGCAGTGCGAAACAACACAGATTGATTCAGGAACGGTTGTGTCCTGAAGCGATGCAATTCAGCTCAAAAGCGATGCTGGTCGGCTTCGAAGCGGCACATAGCAAATCCACGCCGTTCGGAATCAAGCGAAGCTTGCCAACGAGGATACAACCCCACAAGGCATGGGGTTAAGAGGATGGCCCCGGAACAAACAAACCGCCCGCTGGAAAAGTTGGTGGACGCCAACAAGCATAGGGGAGCTGACTTCCTATGAAAGGTATAAAAACCACCCCCAGGTGGATGCCGGGGGGATAGGATTCACTATCCACAAAAACTAATTTAAGTTTCAAGGGGGGCCAAGCAGACAATAGCCTCTCTACTTTCTCATTTACACAGCTAATATTGTTGTCTTCCTCCCCCTCCGCCTTTCGCTGACTTAAGCATCAGAGGGGTTGAGCCAGGAAGCCCCCAGCGCACACCTGTTGTGAAGGACCACCGACGGTCAAGAGACGACTCCGCTGCTAGGACGCAGCCTCGCAGCCACGAGGCAACCCTTCGATCGGAGGACAACCCATCCGTCCGTAGAGAGGACCTCACAGTCAAGTAGATCCTGGTTTCACCACTCCAAAGCCAAATCGACCCTGGCGAACCACCTCCCTTGCGGACCTCCTACATCGGTTTGCCACGTTAGCACTCCCACATCAGCACGGTGTAGAGCACAAGGATGAACCTGCACCTTCGGTAGTGAACCAACGGTACCGACTCACCAGTCGACGGTATCAATGATCCGAGGCCTCAACTCCGCTGCTGCTAGGTCGGCCTAGTCCTAGATGAACCGAGGCACGACGGTATTGATGGTCCGTCGGTGCAGGACCACCGACGATCAGGAGACGACTCTACTGTCAGGACACAGCCTCACAGCCACGAGGCAACCCTTCGACCGGAGGATAACCCATTCGTCCGAAGAGAGGACCTTGTAGCCAAGCAGATCCTGGTTCCTCTACTCGGTCTCACCGCTCCAAGGCCAGATTGACCTCGACGAACCACCTCCCTTGCGAACCTCCTATGTCAGTTTACCATGTCAGCAATCCCGCATTATCACAGAGGAGAACACAAGGATGAACTTGCAACTTCGATGGTGAACCAATCGTGCCGGCTCACCAGTCGATGGTATTGATGATCTATCACCTAATAAATAACGAACACAAGCTTTTTCTTCGTGATATAATTTCTCAAGTTCATATAACCTATACATAATTTTACATTTCAATTTCAAAAGCATTAATTGCAACTCAATTTAAATTATCATTTCTTCAACTTTTACTCCTAAGATGGTATAAATTGGGTACCAATCCTCAAAGCTTTTGTCATTAAATGTTCTATAGTACATTGGATTTTTTGGTCTTGGAATTGTTTCCGTACCTATCTATGATCTTTGCAATGAATCACTCTTCCATATTTTGATTGAGCTAGACAATACCAAATTAACCATGTGATCCAAATTACATTGTGATCTTATTAAGGGTTAAATATGGCTCAGCTTATCATTGTATTCCTAACTCAAGCAAGGAGAACAGCTCTAACCGAGCTAAGCCAACCTAGGCAGCACCCCTAACTGTCTTACCGGAAATTCTGATATTGAAGCAGTCCAAAATTCTAGATTAGGTCTATAGTTCCTAATCCGAAATCTTAATTTGCTTTCTAAATCATTTGGCTGATCTTTTTATAATTGTTCAAAATCCTATTTTATCTAAGATAATGGCCTATGAGACTGTTCTTAGGCATAGGTTGGCTGGGAAAATCAGAACTCATGTTTTTGGAAGATCTGTCTCTTTATATATAGTTTTATTATGTAACATTTCTTTAAAAAGAAAGAAAAGAAAATCTTATGCTGTAAAATTCTGCTAATCAGAGCTCTATTTATTATAGTACTGCACCTGAATCTTAATCCATGAGAGGGTGGCTTTTACTATGGCCAGCATGCCTTTTCTTATTTTCTTATCTTTTATCTAGATACAGCTTCCACATTTCTTTCCCCACAGATGCAGTCAAGACACAGTTTATTCAATTTCACTTATCTACATGAAAAGCATAAACTCACATGTCAATGGTCCGGTGAACTACTACATCAATTCATTTTGCTATCTTGTTCATAGATGAATGATATCGGCATCGGAAAAATGTACAAGAAATGTCTTTTGCCTTCTATCATAGGGTATGTGATCCCAATAACTTGTATGGTTAACCAGCAAAATTAAAAGTTACATTGATTTCAGCTTCATTTAATTTCTACATAGCTAACAGTTTTAGCATGACCCGATAAGATACCTGATCTATACTTGATTCTTTTCTGCTGTCACTTACACCACCTTGAGATGCAAGGTTCATTTTTAAATTGCTCTCATCGTTCACAGTTTTTAGCCGATCAGGTGTCTCAAGCTTCACTTGTATTTTCATAGTATTACTTCGTTTCATCTGCAAAACAGATGAGATTTCTGTGTAATTATCAAACGATGGATGTTTGAGCTTGTTGCTGTAACTCATTACCTCTGACTGTCCTGCATAAAAGGACTCCAAGAGTATTTCTTCTTTCTGATCCCCATTTTTCAGACTTCGAAAGACTGCTCCTTCAATCTGGATATCCTTGTCCTTGTGGAACTTGGATTTCCTCATGGATTTCCTCATAGCAAGAAAAGGAACAGACCCTAGGAAATTACACAAACGCAGAAGCAGACAGAAGAATCGATAGAAATCTTGATCACTTGAGCTTCTGTGCAACAAACGGGAAGCATCCCACGCAATAACTAATCTATTCTCTTGTCATCACCCACAATTTTATCAGGAGAAGTCCTAGCTTTCTTCTTCGCGCCGTGGTCCTCTGCTTCTCCGGGCTCCTCCTTCCTCTTCTTATCAAGATTCGCCTGCCCAAACACCTGAAGCCCTCTCGCACCCTTCGCTCTGCAACTCCGCAACAAGATGTTCGCTTCCTCCTCCTTCGCATCCTCATCAAACTTCTTCACCGTAATATACGGAATAATCTTTTCTGAGAATGAAAACTGCACGTCAGCCCCTCTATTGGCTGGATTCTCGTTCTCCTCCCCCTCCTTGCCCTCCTCCTCCCAGCAAGGGAACTCCCGGTACCGGAAATTGATCTTTTTGGGTACGTAGCCCGTGCACCTCCAGAGCTGCGATGAGAAGACCGAAGAGAGATCACCAAAGAGGTAGGGGTCGCCGCCGGGGACGCCCTGCACGTGGACGCGGTCCTCGAGAGGGATTCCTGCCCAGAGACGGCGCCGGTGCGGCCCGACGGCCGAAGCGGAGGCCTGCAACGGACGCTCGGGCAGACAGGGTTCGATCTTGGTGGGGAGCTCGGGGAGGAGCCGGGCGACCTCGGTCTCGTCGGCGTCGTCGGGGAGGGTGAGCGACCCGGAGGCGAAGCGGAGCCTCCGGGCTGCGGCCTTGCAGTAGTGGCAAGCGAAGGAGGCCTCGCCGCGGACGTAGCCGGAGCAACGGGTATGGACCCACACGCCGCACTCATCGCAGCTCACCATCTCCTCGCCGTCGTCGAAGGTGACGCCGCAGGAGCAATCCACCGTCCACGACCCCTCGCGCCAGTCGTCCGAGGGCTCGGCCACGGGATACCGCTGCGACCACTCCTTCATGACCTTTAGCCTTCAGCCGATTCCGTTTCGCCGGATCGCCAATGGGGAGGAAGGGAAAGGGAGAAATGGAAGATAGGGAAAGAATCGGAGAGCCGAGCCGGTTTCTTATTCTTGGGAGCGCGGATTAGGAGGGATGTTATTGGGTGCAATTTGACGAAGGCGAGTTTCCGTTTCCCCTAGGAGCGTGGATGTTATTAGATGCAATTCGACGAAGGCAAGTTCCCGTTCCCCTGGGATTCGTGGGTGTTATTAGATGCAATTCGACGAAGGCAAGTTCCGTTTCCCGTTTCCCCTTGAGCGTCGATGTTATTAGGTGTAACTTGACGAAGGCAAGTTTCCGATTCCCTTGGGATCCGTGGATGTTATTAGATGCAATTCGATGAAGGCAAGTTCCGTTTCCCGTTTCCCCTTGAGAGCGCCGATGTTATTAGGTGTAACTTGACGAAGGCAAGTTTCCGATTCCCTTGGGATCCGTGGATGTTATTAGATGCAATTCGATGAAAGCAAGTTCCGTTTCCCGTTTCCCCTGAGAGCGTGGATGTCGGAGGCGTTTCAGCAGGCCGGAGTTCGACCGGGGTTGGAAAGTAAACAAAACGCTTCGATCGAACGCACTGGACGAGTCATGGAAACCAATTTTGAGAACCATTCAAGAAATGCATATACGACGAAACAATAAGAAGGCTGTCACTTGAGAAGGTGATGATGAAATAGATAAGCTTGACGAAGAACAATAACACTATCACCTGACACTGACATTGACATTGACATTTTGGTTAATGATGACCCATGAGAATCACAGCACAATGCACATGCAATCGCCACTGTTCCAGACGACACACGGTCGGAAGAGAGAACGTTTTAAGCCAAGATGGCGAGGAGGAGGGCGACTCCAAAGCCAATCCAACGCCCCGCTCCTCCGCCGGAGCACCCACTGTCGTAAGGCGTGTTGTCCACCAGCGGATGGCCGTTGAACCCGAACGCCTGGCTTGCCCCGCCGAACGGATGCTGCGGCTGCACCTGGTCGTACATCGTGTTCGACTGCGGCGGCAGCAGCTGTTGCTGGACGCTCGTCGCCGGCTGCCCGAACGGAAGATTCTGATCGTCGCCGCCTATCGGCACGGCGAATGGAGGCGCAGCCGGCGCCATACCGGGAGAGCCGGGCAGGCCGCAGTTCTGGTTCGCGCGCGGGTCGTCGCTCGCCTTCCACGCCAACTCGCCGTCCTTGTCCCGGATGCGCATGTCGCCCAGGTCGACCAGCTCCAGCGTCTCCAGGAAGTTGTCGTCGGCGGACTGGGCCCCGGTGTCCCACACCGGGTTGCTGCCGTCGAACACCTGAAGCCCGTAGGCGGTGAATACCGCGGCGCACGTGTTGTCGCTGCTCACGGGGCCGCACTCGGACTCCCACATGCTCCGCTCGGCGCCCGTGTCCTGCACCTGGATGTAGCAGAAGTCGTTGCCCAAGCCGCCGGCGCCTGGGGCGGTCTGGCGGCGGACGAGGCTCGCTGTGTACTTGCCGGAGGGCGAGGTGAGGAAAGGCACGGAGGCCTCGGCCGCATGGGGAGGGATGCTGGCGAGGATCTGCTGCTTGGTCGTCCTTTCGATAGAGCCGGGCACGATGGTGGCTCGTGCGGGCGGTGAGAGGAGGAGGAGGAGGGATGCGAGGAAGAGGGGAAGGAGCGAAGTGCGGGAGTCCATTGCCGCCGGCTCGCTCGGTTGCAAGGCGGTGAAGGTGAGTTGTGATGGGGTTGGACGATGGAGGGAGAGATTTAAAGGCCTGGGAAGGAGGATTACGTGCGACGCAAGTGGTTCTATAATGGGGTTGGACGCGTTCGTTGTGTTTGGTCTCACAACTGATCCAGTAATAAGGGGAGTAGGAGATGATGATGGTATTATTATTATTATTATTATTATTATTATTAATATGGCTAAAATTGACGATTGATTGTATTGTCATATGTCAAGCCACTGTCGGGGAAGAAAATTTTCACTATCAATTTTAAAATATATAAATTAATTTAAAATTTTGTATAGCACTAAAAGATATTTTAAATTTTATAAAAATTAAACGTAATTTGTAAAAAGGGTGGATAGATAGAGAATGAGAACCGAAGGGAGAGAAAGCTGAAGGAGAGGGGCATAATGCTTTCTTTCTCCCCCAATCCTAATTTTCACTCAGTGCATACCCTTCTTGTTTCATGTGGATCATCAAAAAATCTCCGCCCAGTTTTTGCAGTCCGACCACTTGATCGGATCTCAATTTTATAACTATGCATACGACATATCTTGTATTTTGCTAATTTAGGCAGCGTTATATATTGGCAAAAAACCACAATACAGTACGAAGAACACCATTTATTTACTTGCAAAAAAAGCTAGTATTTAGAAACCGAAGGAAAAAAAGGAAGGCAAATTCAATTATACATTACCAAAATCTGAATCAGCACTGAGAGAGAGAGAGAGAGAGAGAGAGGAGAAAACAAAAAGAAAACCCAAATAAGGCTTGAAATTCGGAAATTGATGCCACAGCAGGAAAACAAAATTCTTACCATAGTAACCTCAAGCGACAATTCTAGCAGGCTATTCATTCTATTTCATACATAAAGTAAAAAATTCCACCAAAAACCTTTTCCTTGGGGTACAAGAGGAACCAACAGCTTCTCATGTTACCCCTTTCTCATAGCCAACAGCTTACATAAACTGAGACGAACCAAATAATATTTTGTTGACATTTCTTAATATGGGAACAAAGGCGAGCAGAGCTATCTGAAGATGTTCAGAGCTATTCAGACGAATACCGAATTGACTTGTTCCTTTGTTGCTCAGGTTAGCATGACCGATTACATTAGTTCCTCTGCCCAAGGGAAGCTGAGATTGAAGATTGCAGCCAAGTTGGAGGTCTCCATGCCAATCAACGATAGACAGTGCAAGAGTTGAAAGAGCCCGTCCTATAGGATAATCCTTGTCCCTTAAAGTTGCCTCAAGACGGCCTCCATAAGCTACATCACCTCTACCAGCCATTGCACCACCGGTCAGAAGAACTCTGAATCTTTTGCTAATCATCAACTTATCTTCAAACTTTAGGCCAGCTGACACTGAATCCCCAAGTACAGTAACTGAAACTCCTGCGGCTGTGTTGTTACGCCTGATATTTCTAAAACTCGTTTCACCACGTAATGTGTAGGCTATGTCCTTCCCAACAGTCTGCATATCCAGGCATAATGAAGTCGCTTTTGATTCACTATGCTTGATTGAACTTGCCACCTCCATTTGAAGAGAACATTCCTTCTTATCCTTTGTAAGCTGGCCAGAGACTGACATTGGGATCTTATCTTTGATAACAAACACTCTTTCCACATTCAAGCCTTCATAACCAATATCATGATCCCAGCCAAGGGAATCAAGCACAGGCCTGACAAGCCATTGGTTCGAAGAATCCAGAAACCTATATCGGTGAGTAGGATTATCAGAATCAAAAGAATTGGGAAGAACATAATCTGGCATAGGTACGGGCACAGATGCTGGGCCACTAGTTTCTTCTTCCATATCCCCATTACCGTGCCCACCTTGCATATCCTTGGCCATATCTGCCATTTTCTTCGCAAATTTTCGGTGCCTCTTCTCCTCCTTCAACTGTTTCTTATAAAAGAGCCTTTCCCTGTAATCTAGTTCCTCAAAATATGCCTTCTTCTGTAATTTGCTCAGCTTTGCCAATTGAGATCTGGTGAGAGGCTTAAAAGGCGGCAATTCATCATAATCTGAACCCTCATCAGAATCAGATGTCCCATCCACATCTTCATCCAAGTTGTCATCATCACCAAACTGCTCTCCTGGCAATTTAAGTTGGGGTCTTGACTGGAGAAGAGAGGACAACAGAAAAGGTAACGGAGGAACTCTTGGACGAGAACCAAACAGCTTACCAGGAGGACTATCCTGCAACTTCAGAAGCATGTTGGCCTCGGCCAAAATTTTGGAAGCAAATGAAAGTAGTAACAACTGTGGCTTCCAAACCTGACCATTTGGTAGTACTCTCTGGCCAGCCCTATTCATTCTACAAGCTGAGTGGTTCTCTACCAGGGAAACAGGGTTCATAAGCCGTACATCCCCAGCAGCTTGACGAATTGCTTGCTGAACAACATGAGACCGCTGAGACACAAACGTTTCATAACTCAAAGGACTACCATTTGGACCTTCAGGAGGAGCAGATGCAGCATGTGTCAGAATAACAATTGCATTGAACCAAATGGATGCTCCAAATATGCTGGTGATGGTTCGTAGCAGCGGACCATCCCCATAATCCCTACTCTGCATGTCCAACCGATCAAAGTAAAGAACGATATCTGGAGGAGTTTTATTGATGAACCTCTTGACAGAATGAAGTACTTTCTCATTGCGATGCTGATCTGAACAGGAAGAGACCAGACCAGGTGTGTCAATAATCCTAACCTTGATCCCCTGTACCGTGCCCACTACTTCTTGGACCTTCTTCGTGCCCATCTGGAAGGCATCTGTTGGCAACTTAATCTCATCAACTATAGAATTGATGGTAGCACTCTTGCCTACTCCTGTTTTTCCAATGACCATTATCGTGCAAGAGAAGTCCAAGGTCTCCCGACCAGCAGCCTCAAGTTGCTCTGCCATAACACTAGCTCGATCAAAGCTGAATACACCTGGTCTGTTTGTGTTTCTCTTAAGTTGTTCGGCCAGACCTAACCTGTATAAAACCTGTGCAACTACCACATTGTGGGGTGTTTGCCCAAGCCTATGAGCCAAACGGAGAAACTTAACCCGGATCATTTGGAGCTTTTCATGTGTCTCATCATTCACCTCTCCATCATCAGCAGGTGGCTCTTCAGATGGCTGAGATAACCTCCAGGGAGCAGAGCCATTAGCCTTGGGTTGCTGAAGAGAACGACCAGAAGGCTCCAATAAAGGAACAGAGGAGCCAAGGCCAGCAGGACGAGACAAGAAACCAGGATGCCCCAAATTTTCAGGATTTGGGATAGAAGGTGTTGGTGATGGTGATGGACTAGCATTCTTCTTGTTGTCATCACTTATAGAACTTGAACAGCTTAAAATTTCAACAGATTCTATTTGAAGTTTTTTGGTGGTTACATGGATATCTGCCTTGTCTTCTTTTAGTGGACCATTAGCTGTACTGGGGACATGAGAGCAGGATGATCCATCTTTTTCCAAAATAGCATGTCCGTTAGTTGCAACACCGCCATCTTCTTTTTTCACAGAAGCATGTCCATTCCTTGGTGCAAAACCATCATCAGGTTCAGCACTATTTTCTTTCAGCTGCTGAAATTTTACTGGCTCTTCAGAAACAGCTACTGATTGAGCTGTTATGTCCATCTGTTGTCGCCCATTTTGATGAACAAACTGTTCATTTGATTCAGTGTCATTATTTTTTCCACACTCATCAGAAGTTACTTCAAGGGACTCTCCATTTTCAGGACCTTCATGAGGAAGACCACCTGGCCTATCTAATTTCATCCTCTCGATCTCTTCGAACTTGAACTTGTTTCCAGCAAATTCCTTAATACCATCCCCAACAGTTAATTCCTTGTCATCCACAATAAAAGAAGATCCATTTGTAACTTCACCCATCCCACCTGCAGCCTCACTACTTGAAATAGGATAATTTGATTGAATAGACATGGGTTCTTGCACATCTTCCGGTTTGCTGCACACACAGTCACATTCATCACAAGTTCTGGTCCCTTCCTCAGATACAACCACTACATGTTCTTCAAAATTCTGATTGATATTTTGACAATCAATTGATGCATCCAACTTACCAGAAACAATAACTTCTACTTCTTCGTTTTCTTCTTCTTGTTCTTCCTTCTCCTCATCTTCTTTTTCATGTCTCTGAAACAGCTGAGTTGATGTGTCCAACTTTTCTTCTTCTTCTCCCTCTTGAACTTCTACTTCAGCACCATAAAATTTTTCGACAATCATTTCTTCTTCATTAAGCTCCCTCTCATGCACCACGGTCTGTAGCTCTCGCGACTCAATGGACAGTCCTAATTCAGTCGCTGCCCCATCCTCAACTCCACTCGCCACACCAGAATCGGGAAGAAAATGCTGCGGCGGCGGCTCTAAGGCCTCCTCAAAGACCTCGATTTCTTTATAAAACTTCGATCCATCCTCAGTTTCCTGAGAATCACATTCGACGCCCTCATCAAATCCGCCCCGCGAATCCCCATTTGCCGCTGCCATCCTCACGTCCCCCGTCATGCGCTCCTCTTTGGCGGCGTCCGCCCAGTTCTCCATCACGAACCTAGCGATCCACGCCCAAAGAGAACGAATCAAGACGCGTAGCTTCCGAATAAGAACGAAATCGAGACCAAGAACTTTCGACCCAAACCCAACCAGCACCAAGCTCTAGGGTTCCAAACAAATCGAGAAATCAGAAAATAAAGATGAACCGAAGTGCAAACCTCGCGAATGGAGATCACACACCGGGCGAAGGGCAGCGGAGACCTGACTCTTTCTTCGCCCAGATCTCTTGATCGAGCAAACTCTTGAAAGAAATTACTAGGAGACGAGAGAGGGAAGGGGAGAAAGGGAAAGGAGGTAAAGGAAAGAGACGATAACGAAAGGTGGTAGGAGGAAGAGGAGCGAGGGAGGGAGGTTGGCGTCGAGCAAAGGGCGTCGCTTTTGACGGACGGGGGAGCGCTTTGGTTGTCTTTGGATGATACATCGTCACGTGCTTCCTACGTCGGGAAACTGATTTCTGGACCCCCGTGAGAATCGTGGGACCGAAGCAGTCTCCACGAATAATAATTTGCATCGTTAATATTATTTAAATATGAGCGAATTTAATAAAAAAACTATATTTCAAAATTTGCAATCCAAATTTCAAAAATTCAGACATGGCACTTTTTATTGTTTTCTCTAAGCGATCTAATCATCATGTACCATCTCCCTTCCCCTCTATCTTATTAGATGTATGATGGCTACAATAGACGATGACAACCTCGTCGAATCCTCCCTACGAATAAGACTATCATCGTAACATCCTCACATTTCTCGTATGAGACTGACACAAGACCAATGAAATAGAGGAGATGAAAGACAATGCAAAGCAGAGCCAATAATTGATTCGAAGAAAATAGGGGTAAATGTCTTTCGAGCGAAAAGGGATGCTCCTTGAAAATTTTGAAACTTAAAGGCAAAATTTTATTAAGGACAGATTTTTTTTTAGAAATTCAACCTTTAAATATCTTTTTACTTCTTGTTCAATTAGATTTAGAAAATAAGGATACTATTGTCCTATGGTTCAATAAATAACCAGGTAGATTAATCAATCCAATCCGATTATTTTACCATTTTTGACCTTTAAATGAAATCAAACCGCTCAACCAACCCGATAGATCGGGTTCCATTCTAATAATTAAGATCGAGATTAATCTGGTCCAATCCAATTGGTCTGATTTTTATCATCTCTACAGAGAGAAGAAAATGCAGCCAAAGAATAATTATCAAATATTAGATCGAGAAAGATAGTATACATAATTTATCATCGTTTTGAACCATCCTCGCCCATCATGTCTCGCAGAAGACCTCATTTGGTATTTTGATATGAATAATATCATTTATCACACTATAAAAAATGTACATCAATTTACATACATTCTTATACTTGGCCGACATCAGTAGACAGAAAAACTCATGTGGTTGATATTTTCTTTTCTTTTTTGTCACAGTGATATTATATTGCCGGTATGGTTTAAATAAGATCCACCCATTACCATCCTTTTTCCTCCTATCATCAGGAAAAAAGAGGCATATACTAAGTCTAAAACACAGCTTAATCTTAGCAATGTCTTTAAAAAGGCAACAATAATATTCAAGGGAAGCAGATTTCTCAACTTAAATATGAGTGGCTTAATATTTACAAATCAACTCCATGAATTGTGATGACTTACCTTTTCTTTCATCTCCTCTTGTCATGCTGGGGAAAATTTTACTTGTTTCTTTCCTTTCTTCTTCTGCTGTTCCCTGCCAAAATAAATAAATAAATAGCCCATGAACATAGAGATAGAGAAAGCCAAATCAAAGTTTATACTGTCCCTCGTCTGACCCGTATCGACGAAAGCCTCAAGTGTTAAGTTGTCCTTTTCTTATTATTATTGCAGATCAATAAGAACAAACCTGTCCTAAATTGTTTCTGCTTATATTACAGAATCATAAGAACCAATTTGTTATAATCACTATTGATACATCATATTTTGACCCTGGATGAATCATCAGCGAACATCACCAACTGACAGCCACGAACGCAACGCCACACGCCGCCAGAACCACGGGGTGCACGCCACGTCAAGTTCGATACTGATACACTCTGCGACTTGACCAACCCAAGGGCTCGGGGCAGTGTCGTCTGCTTTTGGGACAGTGCCATCTGACGCCACTCGAGCTCCCCCGAAGACGCCACTTCATCAGAAGTTGTCTCGCCCTCACAAAGTCAGTGGCCACGCTGAACCGAGGGGAACCAACTCTCACACGTTGGTATAAATACCCCGATCCCAAGGAAGGGGGAGAAAACAGAGAAAAAAAAAGGGGAATCCCAACTAAACTGACTTGTTTGTCGAAGGGGCCAAAGTCGGGAGATACCCGACGAAGGCCGTTTTGCAGGAAGGTGATCGCCATGGAGCAACGAGCGTCTGTACCCCAAAGTCGTCATCCAGTGCGCAGAGGAGGGTGGACCAGCGGATCGGGTCCCAATCAGTGCCAGCCTACACCTTCCATCTCAAGGGCGCGCCCACGAAGAAAGATTACCAACTATCCCGAGGACGAAAGGGCACATCTCGTCATAAACGACACTCAAGTCGGTTGGCCTTGGAGTGCTAACCCCCGGCCGCTCGAGAGGACTCAGCCGGCCCTTCCGGCTCAACCCTCGCCCGAAGCGCTCGAGAAGCATAGCCACCTCATCATCCTACTCATTCCACCAGAAGTTCCCGACGTCAGCCTATGGACCAAAACGTGCTGACTCATCAGCCACGGTATTTTTTTGTTCACTAACAACTATCATCATTTAATAATTTGAATCAACTGTCAAACATTAGCAAATTGACATAGAGTATATGGAAAGGAAGCATAGTAACAAAAGAAGCTGTTTCTCCTACATTAGCTTATTAATGCATTATGAGTATATAATTAACATTGTATTTAGTAGTACTTACCATCTCACAAATAGAAGTATCAACATCAGTGGTGCCCATGAGTTGCGGTTGTTGGTGAACAGATGTGTCGTGGCTTGATTCACGGGTCGATATCGGGAGTCTTCTATAGGCTGAGTCGAATGCCGAGGTAGGCTGGGCCCTCGCGACGGGGTGTTGATCAGCGTTTCTCGATCCGAGCACCATCAGCGTTGAGCAACGTCTCTCCGTCTCCAGGCTGGTTGGCAGCTTGCCTTCGTTCATCGGATGGCAATTCCCAGGTTGAGACGCTCATGGCTCGAGGGTAGCCGCTTTCCTGTAAAAATGACCTTCGTCGGGTGATTCCCGACTTTGGCCCCTCCGACGAGCAAGTCAGTAGTTGTTTTTCTCTCCTTTTGTGTCCTCTCTCTTGGTCTCTTACCGGCCAGGGGCTTTTATATTATTGTACAAGGGTCGGTCACATGTGGGTTCGGCATGGCGGTTGATCCTCAAGGGATGAGACGGTACTTCTATGCGATCGTCGTCCTGGGATGCATGAGATGGCGCCAAATGGCACCATCCCGAGCTTTCGGGAGGGGACATGCCAAACAGCACCTCGGTACGGATTCTAACTTGGCGTGTGGGGGTGCTCCCCTTGCTGACTCGGCTATAGCGCGGGTTGCTTATGAGGGAAAGTTGGATTGGCCCGTTGCGAGACAGTTTGGAGGGGTGGCGTCCCGTGCCTCGAGAGAGGTTAGCTCTGTTGGTCGGGCGGCTAGGACTAGATGAGATAAGATTGTCGTGTTGTAGTCGGATAACTGGTTTGGTGCAGCTCGGAGTTAGGGCCAGTGAGTCACGAGTCGGAGATCGAGCTGGAGCGACTCGATAAGAGATCTGACGAGTCGCAAGTCGGAGATCGAGCTGGAGCGACCTGGTAGAGGATTGGTGAGTCACAAGTCGAGGATCGAGCTGGAGCAACTCGGTTGAAGACTGGCGAGCCGCAAGTCGTGGATCGAGCTAGAGTGACCTGGTAGAGGATTAGCGAGTCGCAAGTCATGGATCGAGCTGGAGCGACTCAGTTAAAAACTGTTTGTGGGCCGAGTAACTGATCTCAGACTCAGGTTTGGGTGCTGGCGGGTCGCAAGTCAGGAACCGATCTAGAGTGACCCGGGTGAGAGATTTGGCAAGTCGCAAGTCGAGGATCGAACTGGAGCGACTCGGTTGAAGACTGGGCTTGTGGGCCGAATGGCTGAGCTCGGGCTCAAGTTTTGGTGCCGGCGGGTCGCAAGTCGGGAACAGATTTGGAGGGCCCTGGGCAAGAGATTTGGCAAGTCGCAAGTCGAGGATCGAGTTGGAGCGACTTGGTTGAAGACTGGGCCTGTGGGCCGAGTGACTAAGCTCGGGCTCAAGTTTTGGTGCCAACAGGTCGCAAGTCGGGAACCGATCTGGAGCGACCCAGGCGAGAGATTTGGCGAGTCGCAAGTCGAGGATTGAGCTAGAGTGACTTAGTTGAAGACTGGGCCTGTGGGCCGAGTGACTGAGCTCGGGCTCAGGTTTTGGTACCGGCGGGCCGCAAGTCGAGAATCGATTTGGAGCGACCCGGGCGAGAGATTTGGCGAGTCGCAAGTCGAGGATCGAGTTGGAGCGACTCAATTGAAGACTGGGCCTGTGGGCCGAGTGACTGAGCTCGGGCTCAGGTTTTGGTGCCAGCGAGTCGCAAGTCGAGAACCGATCTGGAGCGACCCGGGCGAGAGATTTAGCGAGTCATAAGCCGAGGATCAAGCTGGAGCGACTCGGTTGAAGACTGGGCTTGTGGGCCGAGTGACTGAGCTCGGGCTCAGGTTTTGGTGCCGGCGGGTCGCAAGTCGGGAACCGATCTGGAGCGAACCGGGCGAGAGATTTAGCGAGTCGCAAGTCGAGGATCGAGCTAGAGCGACTCGGTTGAAGACTGGGCCTATGGGCCGAGTGACTGAGCTCGGGCTCAGGTTTTGGTGCCGGCGAGTCACAAGTCAGGAACCGATCTAGAGCGACCCGTGCGAGAGATTTGGTGGGTCGCAAGTCAAGGATCAAGCTGGAGTGACTCAGTTGAAGACTAGGCTTGTGGGCCGAGTGACTGAGCTCAAGCTTAGGTTTTGGTGCCGGTGGGTCGCAAGTCGGGAATCGATATGGAGCGACCCGGGCGAGAGATTTGGCGAGTCGCAAGTCGAGGATCGAGCTGGAGCGACTCGGTTGAAGACTGGGCCTGTGGGCCGAGTGACTGAGCTCGGGCTCAAGTTTTGGTGCCGGTGGGTCGCAAGTCAGGAACTGATCTAGAGCGACCCGTGAGAGAGATTTGGTGGGTCGAAAGTCAAGGATCAAGCTGGAGCGACTCAGTTGAAGACTAGGCCTGTGGGCCGAGTGACTGAGCTCGAGCTTAGGTTTTGGTGCTGGTGGGTCGCAAGTCGGGAACTGATCTAGAGCGACCCGTGCGAGAGATTTGGTGAGTCGCAAGTCGAGGATTGAGCTGGAGTGACTTAGTTGAAGACTGGGCCTGTGGACCGAGTGACTAAGCTCGGGCTCAGGTTTTGGTGCCGGCGGGCCGCAAGTCGAGAACCGATTTGGAGCGACCCGAGCGAGAGATTTGGCGAGTCGCAAGTCGAGGATCGAGTTGGAGCGACTCAATTGAAGACTGGGCCTGTGGGCCGAGTGACTAAGCTCGGGCTCAGGTTTTGGTGCCAGCGGGTCGCAAGTCGAGAACCGATTTGGAGCGACCCGGGCGAGAGATTTAGCGAGTCAAAAGTCGAGGATCAAGTTGGAGCGACTCGGTTGAAGACTGGGCTTGTGGGCCGAGTGACTGAGCTCGGGCTCAGGTTTTGGTGCCGGCGGGTCGCAAGTCGGGAACCGATCTGGAGCGAACCGGGCGAGAGATTTAGCGAGTCGTAAGTAGAGGATCGAGCTAAAGCGACTCGATTGAAGACTGGGCCTGTGGGCCGAGTGACTGAGCTCGGGCTCAGGTTTTGGTGCCGACGACTCGCAAGTCAGGAACCGATCTAGAGCGACCCGTGCGAGAGATTTGGTGGGTCGTAAGTCAAGGATCAAGCTGGAGTGACTCAGTTGAAGACTAGGCCTGTGGGCCGAGTGACTGAGCTCGAGCTTAGGTTTTGGTGCCGATGGGTCGCAAGTCGGGAATCGATCTGGAGCGACCCGGGCTAGAGATTTGGCGAGTCGTAAGTCGAGGATCGAGCTGGAGCGACTCGGTTGAAGACTGAGCCTGTGGGCCGAGTGACTGAGCTCGGGCTCAAGTTTTGGTGCCGGCGGGTCGCAAGTCAGGAACCGATCTAGAGCGACCCGTGCGAGAGATTTGGTGGGTCGCAAGTCAAGGATCAAGCTGGAGCGACTCGGTTGAAGACTAGGCTTGTGGGCCGAGTGACTGAGCTCGAGCTTAGGTTTTGGTGCCGGTGGGTCGCAAGTCGGGAATCGATCTGGAGCGACCCGGGCGAGAGATTTGGCGAGTCGTAAGTCGAGGATCGAGCTGGAGCGACTCGGTTGAAGACTGGGCCTGTGGGCTGAGTGACTGAGCTCGGGCTCAGGTTTTGGTGCTGGCGGGTCGCAAGTCAGGAACCGATCTGGAGCGACCCGGGTAGGAGCTGGACCTGTGGGCCGAGTGGCTGAACTCGAGCTTAGGTTTTGGTGCCGACGAGTCGCAAGTCGGGAACTGATCTAGAGCAACCTGGGCAGGAGCTGGAACCGAAGGCTAGGTGGCGTCATTGGGCGATGAGCCAGGTGGAGCGACGCGGGACTTATCGGGAAACTTTTGTTTTGAATGGCCTCCGGCGGGGGATTTTTGGTGACGAGACGCCTCTGGCGGGAGCTCCGAGGCCAATGAATCTGGCGGATCCAAGGGGTTATGATGGGTTTTAAATGCTGCGACTATCTCTGTCCTCAAGAAGCCCAATCGTCGTCTCGCAGCGGAGTAGCCTACCCTTTATAAATCCCCTCTAGAACAGTTGCCATCACCTTTGCTTCAGTCCTTCGTCCTGCGCCCCGGCTTCTTTCTTGCAACCTTGAGGTCAGGATGTCTCCGTCTTCATCTTCATCTTTGTCTTTATCTTCTTCTTCATCTTCTTCCTCTGGGGGCCCACGAGCTGAAGTCGTCAGTGTGTCCTCCGGTAGCTCTATCGCGCTTGAAGCTATCAAGTCGTGGCACAATGTGGACTCGGTGGTGACCGGGGATCTTTTGAGGGTACTCCGGGATCGTTATCGCATCCCGGAGTGTTATGGCATTCACACCCCTCGGCCTGGGCAGCGACCGTATGATCAGTTTCCCAATGGGTTTGGGTTGACCGTAGGGGCTTTTGAGGTAGGGCTGCAGCTCCCGCTGCACCCCGTCATCGGGGAGTGCCTCCGTCAATGGGGAATATCGCCGTCCCAGGTGTCACCAAACTCTTGGCGCTATCTGGTGGCCTTTATTGGGGAGTGTCGAGGAGCTGGGATCGAGTCATCTAGGACCCTCTTCCTGGCCTGCTTCCGCTTGTGCAAGGGGCGAGGCGGGTATTACCTGACCGCCCGCAGTGGTTTTAAGATCAACGATGCACCTTCCAACAACAAAGGTTGGAAGAACCGCTTCTTCTTCGTCAGTTGTAGTCGGGGGTGGGGTTTTAGCACTGGGTGGACCTTCCGGACCATTGATAATACCTCCCCGTTGCTCTCTGTCGGAGAAACAACAGACATGGATCGGCTGAGGGGCATCTTGTCCTCTTCTCGGGCAATCAAGGAGATGACCGAGGAGTGGCTGGTTGAAGCAAAACTGAGCCCCACCACTGGGGGTATGGCCATTCGCATACGATGGATCGTTCGCTCGTCCCGAACTATCTGACCGACCGATATTTTTTGCAGAGATGGTGGATCTTCGATCGGTGAAGAAGACGCCTAACGCCAAGGCTGCTATGCCACCGCCTCGAGACGAGGAGGGTTCCGGAGCTGGGGTTGCCCCATAGGAGGGCACACCAAAGA
This sequence comes from Musa acuminata AAA Group, assembly GCF_036884655.1. Taxonomy (NCBI): domain Eukaryota; kingdom Viridiplantae; phylum Streptophyta; class Magnoliopsida; order Zingiberales; family Musaceae; genus Musa; species Musa acuminata. The sequence goes on along the minus strand of NC_088334.1, from coordinate 12,305,014 downwards.
GGACGTCGGGGTCTCCGGAAGGGCGTCGCCCTCTAAAGAAGATGAAGACCTTGGTCCGGAGGATGCCTACGGACCCGGCTGCTCGCGTGAGCGCCGTCCCGGGATCATCTAGGGCTGCTCCCTAAGGCGAGGGTTCAGGGAGCGTGAGGGGGAAGGGGGCAGTCGGGTCATCCGGTGGTGACCCTTCCAGGAGGGCGCCGGCGCGCCCGACATCGATGCGGGATTTGTGTTGCGTTCGTTCTCGGGCTGAAGGCGAGCAATACTAGGCCCTAAACATGGCCGACCTTTCATCTGGGGAGCCGGGAACCCCTTATGCCTCTCGGTGGGCGACTCTCAAGGCTGACAGTGCTTCACCCGACCATAGTGAAGGATCTTTACTACTCCCCCTCGAAAGTACTGGCAGACCGGGCGGCCAAGTCCCTTGTCTAGGTAGGTGACGATTTTCTTTCCTTGCTCGATCCTTCCTTGCGTGAGTCCTAACGCCGATCTTCGTGCAAGGCCAACACTACACCATGGCGCTGATCGACCGGGTCCTCGACGCCAGGCGGGTGATCGAGCGTCAGTTGGACGTCTACGCTGCCCTTCGCTTGGAGAACCTAGAGCTGAAGGCCAGGGGAGGCCCGGAGGCCATTGCCGCGGCCGAAGAGCGCTCCTCAGCTCTGGATAAGGAGGTGAGCCATTTGAAGGTCGAGCTGGAGGAAAGCCGGTCACACATCTGGACATTGGATGACGAGTTGCTGACCCTCTCCCACGATGTCGAGATCGCCAGGTCTTCGACTTGGGCCGTTGAAGAGGTCCTGAAGGAGGAGCGGCTGGTGCTACCCCAGAAGATCGAGGGGGCGATCACTGAGTACAAGGCGTCCGCCGGGTTCGAGCGCGACCGTGTGAGGTCGTGGCGGGCCACATATGAGTTCGGATACCGGGTGGCCTGTGCTCGCTTTCGAGCAAGGTACCCGGACCTGGAACTAGAGTCGGACCCGTTTGTCGACCATCCGGAGGATCAGGACGTTGATATGCCGGCGAGCGTCCCCTTTGATGACGGGCCTGAGACCCCTCCTCCGAACTAAGGGCTTTCCCTTTTTCCTTTTGCTTTGGTCGGGTTGAGTTTTAGAACTGTATAGCCCGACCACAATGTGTATTTCTTTTTTATAAAAAAAAAACTCTTATTTTGGAATTCTGACTTGTCTTTTCCGATTGTGGATGTGCATGCTTCGTACAACATATGTCTTCCCTCCACCCCGACGCACTTCTTTTACGGGTAGAACTTTTTTAGATTCGCCGCGTTCCACGTTCTTGGCAGGGGGTTTCCCTCTATATTCTCGAGTTGGTAGGTCCCTTCTCGGACCACGTCGTAGACTTGATAGGGGCCTTCCCAGTTAGGCACGAGTTTTCCTCTCACTCGGGTCGGGTCGCTCACCTCTGCCTTTCGAAGGACGAGGTCTTTTACCTTAATCAGTCGCGGACGAACTTTGCGGTTGTATATCCGAGCCGTTGCCTTCTTATACGCTAGGGTATGCAGATGTGCTTTGGCTCTTCTTTCTTCGAGGAGGTCTAGGTTTTCTCGTAGGCCCTCCTCGGAGCCTTCTTGTTCGTAGTTGGAGGTGCGCAGGGTCGGGAACACCATCTCGGGCGAGAGGACCGCTTCGGTCCTGAACGCCAGGCTAAATGGAGACTCCCCCAAGGCGATTTTGGGAGTCGTTCGCATTGCCCACAAGATGCTAGGGAGCTCGTCCACCAAGCTCTGTGCGCGCCCGAGATCCTCCTCTTGAGGCCCTCTAGAATTGCCAGATTCGTTACTTCAGTCTGGCCATTAGTTTGAGGGTGCGCAACCGAGCTGAACCTCAATTGTATCCCATATGACTGGCAATAGGCCTTGAACTTAGCGTTGTTGAATTGAGCTCCGTTGTCGGTGATGATAGCCCTCGGGATCCCGAACCGGGTGATAATGTTCTTCCACGTGAAGCTTCGGATTTGTTTCTCGGTGATGGAGGCCAAGGGTTTGGCTTCCACCCACTTCATGAAGTAGTCGACCCCGACTATAAGAAAGCGTCGTTGTCCCGACGCTGGAGGAAAGGGTCCAAGGAGACCAAGTCCCCATTGGGCGAAGGGCCAGGCCACATCCATCGGGGTAAGAGGGACTGCTGGTTAATGTTGCAGTCGGGCGTGCCTTTGACATTGTTGGCACTGCTGCACGTATGATACGGCATCCCGACGCATAGTTGGCCAGTAGTACCCTTGTCTGAGAGTCTTGAAGGCCAAGGTTCGTCCCCCGATGTGCTCCCCACAGATCCCCTCGTGGAGCTCGGCGAGGACCGTTCCAGCTTCTGATGGCACGAGGCAATGCAAGAGAGGTTGAGAGAAGGCCCTGCGGTACAGCTTTCCGCCGACGACGCAGTACCAGGCTTGGGTTCGTCTCAACCATCTCGCAGCCGCCAGGTCATCGGGCTTCGTTCCGTCCTTCTTGAAGCGGAGGATTTCTTCTATATAGCTTGGCAGTACTTCCATTTCGGCGACCTCGTGAGTCGTCACTGTTGGTGCCATTACGGACTCAATTACCGGGGTCAACGCCGGGCTGCGAGCAGAGGCCGATTTGGCCAATGCATCGGCTCGCGTATTCTGCGCCCAAGGTATTCTAGTGATCGAGAGGCGATTGAAGTGATGGGCGGGCCGCTTCGCCTCTGTCAAGTATCATGCCATCGTTGGGTCTCGGGCTTCGTAGCTCCCATTGATGTGTCCCATCACCAGCTAGGAGTCACTAAAGACTTTGAGGTTGTCCACATGCATCTCCAGAGCGAGGCGTAGGCCGTGAAGTAGCGCCTCGTACTCGGCCTCGTTGTTGGTGGCCTGGAATTGTAATCGAAGCGACCTCTCGTAGGTTTCTCCGGACGGGCCTTTGAGGATAAGCCCGACCCCGGCTGCTTCGGTAGTGGACGAGTCGTCCACATGCAGGGTCCATGTGCTCTCGTTGTTCTCCTGCCCAATAGCATGGTCTTCAGGAGTTAGCTCGGAAATAAAGTCAACTAGTACCTAAGCTTTGATGGCAGTCCTGAGGGAGTACTGAATGTCGAATTCGCCGAGCTCGACCGACCACCGCAGCATCCGACCCAATGTGTCGAAGTTTGAAAGGATTTGTCGCAATGGCTGGTCGGTGATCACTTTGATTGTGTGAGCTTGGAAGTAGGGCCGCAGCTTTCGGGCCATCTACATTAGCGTGAGGGTTAGCTTCTCGATCGGGGAGTAGCACGCCTCAGGTCTGACGAGGACATGACTGACGTAGTATACGGGTTGTTGCATTGGTGGCGTTTCCTAAACTAACACTGAGCTGACTACCTGCGTCGAGGTCGCCAAGTAGAGACCAAGGGTTTCGCTTGGCTCGGGTGAGGCGAGTCGGGGCAAGCGGGCGAGGCATGCCTTCAACTTTTCGAAGGCTTCTTCGCATTCCGGGGTCCATGTAAAGTTATCGGCCTATCGCGGAACCCGAAAGAAAGGGAGGCACTTGTCGCCCGAACACGACACGAACTTGTTGAGCGCTGCCAACTTCCCGGCGAGTCGCTGCACCTCCTTGATCGAGCGGGGGGAATGCATATCAGTTATGGCCCGAACCTTTTCTGGGTTGGCATATATCCCCCACTGGTGAATGACAAAGCTGAGGAACCTCCCCGAGCTGACCCCGAAGACACACTTCGTAGGATTCAGACACATGTTGAACCGTCTGAGGGCTTTGAATGTTTCCGCCAGGTTGGTCAAGTGCGCACTTGCAGCCTTGCTATTTACGATCATGTTGTCAACGTGTACTTTCATATTACTCCCGAGCTGGTGCTTGAACAGCTTGTCGACCATCCTTTGATAAGTCGCCCCAGCATTCTTTAGACCGAAGGGCATCGCTTTCTAGCAATATACCCCTATGTTGGTGATGAAGGCGGTGCTCTCTTGATTTTGATTCGCCATCCGGATTTGGTTGTAGCCCGAGAATGCGTCCATGAACGTAAGGAGTTCATAGCCCGCGGTGGCGTCGACTAGTTGGTCTATCCTGGGAAGCGAATAGTAGTCCTTGGGGCATGCCCGATTGAGATCGGTGTAATCAACGTACATCCTCCATCTTCCATTGGATTTCTTAACGAGAACTACATTTGACAGCCATCAAGGGTATTTCACCTCGGTAATGAATTCTGCTTCTTTAAGGCGATCGACCTCGTCGCTGATTGCCTTCTGTCGGTCGGAAGCGAACTTCCTTGTTCTTTGCCTCACCGGCTGAGCCTCGGATCGATGTTGAGCTGGTGCTGGGTCACTTCCGAGTCAATCCTAGGCATCTCCTCGGGGGACCATGCGAACATATCGGCATTTTTCCTCAGGAAATCGATAAGGTGGACTGATCTGCTTTGGGGAGCGTCGTCCCAACCTTCACGGTCAGATCGGGACGGTTCTTTTTAAGGGTTACCTCGGTGAGTTGCTCGGGGGGCTCCAACTGCATCGGCGCTATGGGTCCCTCATGAGGGTCGGGGACTTGATGGGGGCGTGACTTCCCTGGGAGAGTAATCGCCGTAAGATAGCATCGCCTTGACTCTCCTGGATCACTTCGGGATTCCCTGATCCTCACCGAAGTCAAAAACTTGATGGCCTTATGGTAGGTGGATACCACCGCTTTTAACTTGTTGAGCGCCGGTCGGTCGAGGATGACGTTGTAGGCCAAGGGCAGATCGACTACCATGAAGGTGGTCATTATTGTCTTTGCTCTCGGCTCTTCCGGGATGGTGATAGGGAGGATGGTGGTCCCGAGCAGGGAGATGGAATCCCCCGTGAATCCAGTGAGTGCCGACGCCATGGCGGTGAGGTCCTCCTTAGTCAAACTGAGCTTCTTGAAGGCGTCGAGGTATAGGACGTCGGCGGAACTCCCGGTGTCGACCATCACCCTTTTGACCCGAGCGTTGGCGATTCGGATGGAGATCACCAAAGCAACGTCATGATGGGAGCGCTCGACTTCTTTGACTTCGAAAGTGATTTCAGGCTCGAGCTCGGGTCGGGGACGTTTCTCGACTGCGCTCCGGGCGTAGGCCTTACTCGCCGTTGAGCTACGGCCGTTGGCTACTAGTCCTCCGGAGATGACGTCGATCTATCTTTCAACAGGTCCCCTGGGGCGTGGAGTCGCTTCCCGAGGTTCCTTGGCTATCTCAAGGAGACCTCTCCGGATCAGTTCCTCGATTTGATTCTGGAGGTCACGGCAGTCTTTCGTGTCGTGGTTGTAGTCCCGATGGAACCTACAATATTTGGACCAATCTTTATGAGTAGTTTTCATGGGGTTGGGCTGTTGCAAGAGACCCTTCTCCCTGATTTAGAGAAAGATCTCGGTATGAGACGTGTTTAGGGGGAGAGGCGGGGGTCTCGGGAGTAGTAGCTCTTGTCGGTCGGGCCTCCGGTGGGGTTGCGTCGGGGCTGCTGAGGCCATTCCCCGGGATTGTTCTGCCCTTGGCCTCTTACCGTCCATGCGCTTTCCCACCACTAGAGCTTCGACAACGATGTACTGGTTGGCGCGCTAGAGCATCTCGGGGATGGTTACTGGCGACTTCTCGATCAGCGACCAAAAGAACCTTGAAGGCTTCAAGCCCATCAGAAACGCCTACATGATTAAAGAGGGGTGAGCGTCCAGGAATCCCCAGATTTTGGTGGCGAAACGTGCCAAAAACTGAGAGAGCGACTCATCTTTGCGCTAAGATAACGCGAGCAAGGTGGCCATGGAAGGCCTGGGTCGCACGCTAGCGAGGAAATTCTGCTCGAACTCCCTGGCGAGCTGGTCGAAGGACGAGATTGAGGACTGGCGCAGCCGGCTGAACCACGCTCGTATTGGTCTCCTGAAGGTGGTCGAGAATGCCCGACACATCAATGCATCGGAGGTGCCATAGAGGGCCATATCAGCCCGAAACGCGACGACATGCTCCGCGGGATCGGAGCCGCCGTCGTACGTCTCCAATGCCAACAGCCTGAAGTTGAAGGGCACAGGCTTATCCTGTATTACCTGAGTGAAAGGGGATCCACCTGAGCCGCCTTCGTTCGACTCACTCAGCGATTTCTGGAACTCGCTCTGGAACTCGTCCAAGCATTGGTTGACCCGGGACAGTTGGATCCTGAACGAATCATCCGCCAAGTCAGACGATATAGTGTTAGGCTCGGAGCAGGGCAGTGTGATTCAGTAGGGCACGGGTATGCTCTGCTCAGGCGGACCTCTCGGGTCCATCGTTTACTCTCGGGCTTCTCCCGTCCCGACCTGCTCCCTGCCCGACCTTTGCCGGGTCGAGTTAGTTGGGGGAGCTGCTAACTGCACGATCTGGGGAATGAGGAGGACGAGCATCTGCATCATCCCCGCCATTGCTTGTACTTGCTTGGTCAGGCTGAGGAACGCCTCGGGCGACTTGGCCGAGGGTCCTGTGGTAAGTCCGGGGAGCGACAACCCCGGGTCGTTGAACAGGTGCCAATAGCGATCTGACATCGAGGTCGGGATCCCTCCGTCTCTAAGGACGGGGAGGGACTGATCTCCGAGCCTGACAGAGGGGTGACCGGTCGGTGGTTCTCCTTCGGGAAGAGCTCCTGCGAGATGCTCCTGTGACATAGCCCTCCTTCTAGCGCAAAAAATGTTGGTGAACAGATGTGTCATGGCTGATGAGTCAGCACGACTTGGTCCATGGGTCGATGTCGAGAGTCTTCTATCAGCTGAGTCGAATGCCGAGGTAGGCCGAGCCCTCACGACAGGGTGTTGATCAGCGTTTCTCGATCCAGGCGCCGTCGGCATTGAGCAACGTCTCTCCGTCTCTAGGCTGGTTGCCAGCTCACCTTCGTTCACCGGATGACAATTCCCAGGTTGAGACGCTCGTGGCTCGAGGGTGGTCACTTTCTTGCAAAAATGACCTTCGTCGGGTGATTCCCGACTTTGGCCCCTCCTATGAGTAAGTTAGTAGTTGTTTTTCTCTTCTTTTGTATCCTCTCTCTTGGCCTCTTGCCGGCTATGGGCTTTTATATTATTGTACGAGGGTCGGTCACACGGGGGTTCGGCGTGACGGTTGATCCTCGAGGGATAAGACGGTACTTCTGTGTGATCGTCGTTCCGGGACGCACAGGACGGTGCCAGACGGCGCCATCCCGAGCTTCTGGGACGGGACATGCCAAACAATGTCTCGGTGCGAATTCTGACTTAGCACGTGGGGGTACCCCCCTTGCTGACTCTACTGTAGCGTAGTATGACATCAATTGTAATGTATCTTGGACCCAAAATATATCTTATCAGTGGCCATGGTAGAGAGGTGCGCATTGCAGCATTGTAGCAAGTAAATTCAGCCTTGCACAAGCTTTGGCATGTGTCCTCAGCTGGCATGGGAACAGAGAAACATAGAATGGCATTGCATGACCTGTGCTTAGGTTGGCATTACATGAACAGTAAAGCATAGACTTCTTTTCATTAAAAAGAAGAAACTAATCCAACTGATATGTGGAGATTTCATATAGGCGTAGACTGGTTATGCTAATGATTCTCTTCTTTTTCTCCTCAAGTTTTTGAAAAAAGACAGGTTACTGATAGAGGACAATTTGTTTAGATGGGATTTCAAGGAGGGAATTTTTTTGTACTACTGACAAATGTGCAACTCATAAAGGTGTCTAATTTTGAGTAGCAAAATCTTCCGAATTGTTAATAGTGCAAAGCCTAATGCCTTTAGAAAAAAGAAACTGTCTAAAACACTTATTAAGAGTTTGAGTTTGCATATTCATGAATACATTTTAACAGCCTCATCCTGCATTTATGTCTCTAGCAAAAAGGATACCTGACAATCCAATCTTTGGATGTGATACCAGAATATGACAGAGGCACAGATCACTTAATTTATCTGACCACTGGTCAAAGTTCTTCTGGATGGTTGTGTAGCCACCGGTGCACGAAGATGGAAGGAAGGTTTGCTAAACACACTATAGGTTACAGTTTCATGCAAGAGTATTTGTACTGAAATGTACATACATGGTCAAAGAAAGCAGTGCTTGAGTTCTCTAAACACTACGTTAATTGCAATAACAACAATACTGTCACACTATTTAGAGCCAAAAGACATGTTGGACACTCATACAAGAAAACATATTGACACTGAAACGATTAAATTGAGCATTTCTTAGGTGTTCATTGGTTGTTTACTACCACGGAGCAAATCCAAATGCCTTACAGACTGCAATAACAACAACATTTTCATGCCATCTAAATTTGAAGCCTCTAACATGTTCATGGTCACTGGATTAGCCAATCCTAATCAGATCTGACTGAGGGAATAAGAGGGAAAGAAAGGCCCATCAACTAATATATTCTAGACCATGGATCCAAGAACCCTTTAACTTAAATTAACTCAACACGTTAGTTCTGAATCAAGATCATCCAGCAACTAAAAATGAAGTATATTGTATATCCTAGCCTTGACCTAATAGATCAATAGTTTAAAATGGTATGATGCTAAGCTTAAAGTTCTGCTCAATGTACACCTCAATTAAAACTTTAACAGTGATAAATATAAAGAATAAAATGGAAAAGACATACAATCCAAGCTATGTCACCTCAAAAATGATTTCTGTTAACAGACCTAAATGCTATGACGATTGCATATAAACTATCATATTAAATTGATATGAAATCATAAGAAGAGTCCAAAACATGACATAGACGCACAGATAAATGGCTAGTAGTGCGGGGTTAGGACTTATGAGATGGTACCTAATGGACAATGCATTGACTAATGTCGGAAACAAAAGTGATACAACTCCAACTTTGCCATTTGCTCAGAAGATCCTGAAATCCGAAAGGAAGAGAGCGGTGCTACTTTGGGCACGTACCAGCAGCTCCCCGAGGCTCAGTGCAAAAACTAGTGGCGCAAAACTAAGTGCGCCGACACTAGTAGACAAATATGCAAGACCTTTCGAGATTCTGTCCATTCATAAGAATTTGAAGTTTTCAATTCTATGGGCGGAATCTTTGGTCAGGGCCAGAGCCCTTTCCAGCTGTTGTTGCTGCTGGCAGATTGTCGGTAGCCAGTCTTTGTACCAGTTATCCCTTCCCCCACTTTTCCTTTGATATTCTCTAACTTTTGCTGAGTGGATATCATGGAAGCATTGTAATGCTTCACAGGCTTGTCTGGCGGCTTTTCTTTGAATTGCAAGAAGCTCTCCTTCTGTTGCCTTGATCTTGCTAAAGGTGATTCCTCCTCGTATCTCTGCCTTGAGCTCGTCCAGCTTTTGTTGGTACTGGTGGACAAGGTTACAATCAGTCTGTTGAGGATCGCTATTGCTTTCGGGTTTGGTTGCGTTTGGACCTCCCGGGTGGCTTCTAGTAGCGTGAACACCTGCTCGTTGGGCCATCCTGCAACTAAAATGTTTATTAGTCTGGATAAAGAATCTGCTAGGGTATTGCTGGCTCCTTCAATATGTTCAAATTTTACTTCTACACCACTCCCCGTTATATAGTCTGTGAAAGCAATCCACCGAACTCTAGAAGGTTTATTCTGTGCAGACTTGTTGAAGAAGCTAATAATTGCTTGACAGTCTGTTCGGATAATAACTTCCTTCTTGTCTAGGAAATATATCTTTAATGCTTCCAGCGTCTTCATAACTGCGTGCATTTCTGCATCAATAGTAGATTTGATAGGGCTGAACTTTCCGCTGGCATAAGCGCAGATTTTTTCGGAGCTTCTGGGGTCTCCTTTGTATTTCTTCCATTTGCATACCCCCCCCCATCCTTCCATGCAACCATCTATTTCTAAGATGATGAAGCACTCCTCTGGAGGGACCTCCAGATCTGGAAGATTTTTGACCAAGCTTTTGATGCTCCTGATCAATTTCCAGTCTTGTTCGTTAAATCTCTTTTCTCCAGTTGGGCTGGTCTTGGAATAGAGTGGGCCTAAGAGCCTGCCTAGGTTAGGTATGTAATTTCGGGCGTAGTTTAATATGCCCAACCATGATCTAAGACCCCTTTTTGTGGTAAGATCCTCTTCTTGGTATTCCGTGATCTTCTTGATAATATGGGGTTGTAACTTGATCTTTGAGTTTCCTAAGACTGCCCCAAGGAATTCAATCTCCTTCACTGCTATTTTCATTTTGGATGGGCTTAGTACCAGGCCATTGTTTTGACAGATTTTTAGCATCTGGGCTAGATGCCTTGCATGGTCCTTTTCATTTTCAGAGAAAATTAGTATATCATCGATATATACTGCAATGAATTCTTCGGTACCTTTGAAGCATTCGTCCATTTTTCTCTGGAATATTGCTGGTGCATTTTTAAGCCCAAATGGCATGGCTAGCCATTCATATAATCCTTCAGGGACCCAAAAGGCAGTCCATTCGATTGAATCTGGGTGCATAGCAACTTGATGAAAGCCAGACTTAAGATCAAATTTTGAATAAATTTTGCTATTGCTGACCTTTCTTAGAATGGTGTTGATTCCTGGTAGGCTGTACTGGTCCTTTTCGGTGATATCATTCAGCCTTTTGTAGTTGAATACCATTCTCTCTTTGCCTTTCTTTTCTATTCCAGTGATGAGATCTATTGTTGTCCCGGAGTTGACAATTATGGCGGTAGTTCGGTGTTTACTTTTGCTGGGCCTTATTACTCCAATCTCCAGCAGGGCCCTTATATGCTTTGAAAACGCCTCCTTAGCCTGTGGTGTGAGATGCTTCAGTGGTTTGTCTTCTACCACGAAATCAGGGTTTTTAATTTCCAATTTGCACTGGATCTTGTTTTTCTCCCAGTGTTTAAGGGGGTCCTCCCCAATGTATCCTTGGGCCCTTAGTTGGTCTAGTAGGCTTCCAAACTTTGCCCTGATAGTATTATCACTTTGTTGGTCTTCGGCGGAGAAAAATACTGCTTCTTGGATCTGAACATAGTCATTTTCCTCAAGATCTAATTCTTCTATGGCTGCTGCTGCTGGGATGTAAGGCAGTGTGTTAATTGTAGTAAGGTTCTTGTAAAAAGTAACAATATTACCTTCTATCCTTACTCCTCCCTGCATTGCCCTGATAAAGTTGCATCCGATTATCATTTGAATGTCATCCCCGAGTTTCATCTTAAATGCGTAAGTATAGGGGATTCTGAACGTGTTATCACCAATGGTCATTTTACCTCCCTTTAGTTTCCGGTTTGCAGTTGTTTTGGACGTGATCCCACTGAAGTGTACAGTGTAAGGGTTCTCTTCCACCGCTGCATCTGGTGTAGCATCCTCATCTACGCAGCAAGTTGTGGCTCCTGTGTCCAATATAGCATTTACCTTAAAAGGGGGAATATTTTGAATTTCTATTTGTACCTTTAGATTGAACAGCATATTTTTGGATTTCCTTGAGCCAGTCGTTTCTTTGGTCTCCACAGATAAGACCTTTTGCGTTTCTTCTGTAAGTAAGATGAAGATGTCTTCTTCTTCTTCTTCTTTGTTTTTCAGAGTTCTTAGATTTTCAATTTCTCTTATCAGATCAGCCTTTTCTAGTCTCAGTCTGTCCATTATTTCCTTTTCAAGCTGATCATATTTTTCTGTCCATTCGCATATCTCTTGTCGTAAGCGAAGGTTCTCCTGGGCGGTAGCTACGGTTTGGACATGCATTTCTTCCAGTTCCTTGGCTTTCTGTTGTTCAGATTCCGCAGCCATCTTCAGCCTTCTGATTTCTGCTTCACAATGGTTGATGTAATCTTGTTGTTGTTGAAGCAGGTTTTTAGTCTCATACTTTGGTGGTTCTTCCATCATTACGGGGGTCCTTTTGTCAAAGTAATATATGCTGCACATTCCGCATGAAGTCATTTTGCATAGGGGGCAATGTCTCCTGTGCCTTCTTTGTGATATTCTTTTGCAACACTTACACTTTTCCAGATTGGCTGGTAATTCAGTGTTGATTTCCCATATGTGTCTGCATTCGGCTTGTTCCTGGGAGACTTGAATCCTGGCCCGGTAGCCTGACTCGGGTCCTATCCACCAAGTTCTACTATCTTCTATTAGTGCAAAGATCTCGTGGGTAAATGAGTGTATACCTTGCTCTACATCTTCTCCTTCAGAAATGGAGTAGATTGCGTCACTTTGATTTTCACCTTCTTGTACTGATAATATTTCATAGTCCTCTGGAAGGTCAAGTTGTTCGAACATTGCCACTCTTTTGATGTTCTTCCGGTCATTGGGGCACTCCCTTGCAAAGTGTCCCTCGTCACCACATAGGTAGCACTTGCACTTCTTATTTCTTAACAAGTGTTTCTTTTTCTCTATTCTGGCGTGAGATGAATGTGGCTTACCTTTGTAGGTTGTTGCTCTCCTTACGCCGTATTTTCTTTCAGGTTTATTGTAATATCCTGGGATTGGGATCTCGCTGCAGAAAGATAGATCTTTCAAGGCCCTTCTGAAAGCAGCGTCCTTGCATTCAGCTTCTAAATACTTGTAGGAGAAAAGTATTCTTGGGATTACTCCTATAGTATTTCCCCTGTATTTTGCTTCAAATGCCTCTTTTATTCTTTTTCCAAGTTCACCAGACATTTTGGACCATAATTTTTCAGAAAGCTCAGGGCTTGTGAATAACCTTCCTGTCTTTGATGCCAGCCTCATGTAATCATTTAAGAATTGAATAATGTATTTAAGGTTTGTGCAAGATAACCTTTCAAGGTCTCGGTAGGCTTCTTCCTGTGCTGTTGTTGAGCCCTGGAATGGATCTTCCAAGATGAAGATGGTCCTTAGTTGTGAGAGGATGTTTTGCGTTCCTCCCGATCCATCTGCGTTAGCCATTAATAATTGATATTCCTCTGGGTATGCCATGCGCCATTGGATCCATGCTAACTTCTCCGCTTCTCCTAGTAAATTTTCGATGAATTCCATTTTTGCTTGCGGATCTGTGAATCCCTGTAAGGAAACCAAATTTTTAGTGATGGATTCCCATCTCATGAATACCTCATCAAACATCCCGAGCTGGGATGGGATTATGAACATAGCTCCTTGTTGTTGGAATGCCGATGGGAGGTTCCAGGCTTCTGAGGAGTCTTTTGCTTTAAACTTCGGCTGCCTTGTATAGCCTTCATATGTTGGTTTTTGATTTGATGATTCCACATTTATGGCCGGGGGGTAGTTTGCTGGCCCCATGGTTGAGTCTGTTGGTGGCCTATAATTTGACACAGCGGAGGATGAATATACCTGTTGAGATAATTTTGCAAGTTGTGGGTATTCCATTGCTAAATCTTCTAATCCTGCTGCGATTACTTCCTTTTGGGGCTTTTGGGGGTATGGCAACTCTCCTTCCCCTTCTGAGATGTAGGTATCTTGAAAGTAGGAATTAAGATTTCTACACAGTTCCTCTGCCTCATTGTCGCTGTCATATGATAATTGAATATTGACGGCTATTTTGTGTCCCCGGATTTCTCTTCATCACTGAATGCTTCGTTGTCCGCAGTATTGTAGTTGATCCGGCTAGATGTTGATGTGGCTTTATAATTGTCGAAACTAATGGATATTCTTCCATCAATTAGGTTTCGACTTCTGAGTTTGGCAGGCTGCATTGGGATTGAGACCTGAGTCGGCCTAATCATCCAGTCCCTTCCTCTGATTTCCGATGTGGAATGCCTTCTGCCTGGTAGAGCTCTTACACCATGGCTTGTCAGGTAATCCACCACCCCAGAAATTTCATAAGCAAAGGCGACATTTGGGGTATTTGAAAGACGCCCCACCATTCCCCTGGTGACTAACAAATTTGCTTCTCCATTCTGCCATGTGTCATATCCACGGGTTAGTATGGAGATTTGTATATTGCGGTAAAAATCTCCTACCGTCATCATAGTGTCTGGTATGACGTAGACCAGTTGACTTCCCCTGGTAAGGTCTACTTCCATGGTTGCGATGATGGACCTGTCATCGGCCCACCTGTTGTCTCGGAATACTAGTAGTGCCAGCGTTCCCTCTTCTTGTCTGTGGAGAGTCTGGATTCTAGTTTGTAGAATCCTGAGATGAATATATCTCATCCCACTTCTGACCAGTTGGTCAAAGCTTTGCTCCTGTATAAAGGCCCTGTCTTCCTGGTTACTGGTGACTAGCATGGCCTCTTATGATCGATGCGTGTAGACCCTGTGATGCGCATCATCTCTTCTTGAGTGATATAATATTTCAGCAGGTGCTATTGCCGCTCTCTCCCTCATGGATAGCTGTAGTTGTGCTTGAGGGTCTATTTGTTGTTCTAAAACTTGTATGCTTGGGTCTGGGCTCCTGGAAATGAATTGCCCAAGTCGCCGTCTGGCGTTGAATATTCTCCTCTGGTTTCTCCTGTAGCTTCTGATCTGGTCCTCTATAAGAGGAGTTGATGTGGATACTTCCTGGGTTTGCGTTCTAGAGGTCATCTTTTTACTTCCTGAAGGATTTTTATAGGATCCTTGAAAACCAGGATTTTGCCTTTTGTCTCCTTAGGCCTTTCTGAGGGGCCTAGGTTGAGATTTGCTAACTTGGTGATCAAGTCTTCAGGTATCACTTGAGATTGGGTCGATCTTGTTTGTTGTAACTCCCGTATTGTTTGTAGTTCTGTTCGTATTCCCTTTATGTCTTCGGCTATTTGTATCAGGAGTTGTATTTGTACGTTGTGCTGCTTGATTACAGCAACTTGATGGCTAAGAGTTCCCGGAAAGTCACTTGTTTTGAGGAATCCAAGTGATGGAGGTTCAATGGACTCAGTAGCCTTAAGAGCTTCTTTGTAGGATTCTGTGTTCCTAGAAGATATGTGATTCATCCAAAGATCTGCTTTTCTATTTTGGACAAAAGAACTTCGATTCTTTGGAGTTTTTGATTAAGGTCTTGTGATAACCTTAAAGCCTCTTCTTCAATAAGCTTAGGCTGTTTGGATATTTCTAAGACCAATTTTTGAACCTCAGATTGGGTGAGAGGTTTGTTCTCAGAAAATAAGGAGGATAATATTTTTACAGAAAATTCAAGTTTCCTTATCCTCTGTTCAAGGTTATGGTTTTCTTCGAGTAAAAGTTTAAAATTTCTCAGATTTACTCGGCTTGATAAACAAGTTCTGTCATAAATGACAGAGATATTGTGGGCTAGTTCTTTCCTAGTTGGTTTTGTGGTTTCAGCTAGATTCAAATAGTCAAGATGAGAGGTATGAGAATCTGTATACCACTTTTGGATAGCTTCTTCCCAAAGTTTAGACATATACTAGAAATGCATGGTTTTAAGTTTTCTTACTCTCTTAACCATAGAAGCTTGCGTCAAAGGTCTTACTATGGCTCTCTTGGCCTTGTTGCCTTCCAAGGCTCCTCACAGGTTTTGAATAGCAAGAGATGTTATTATCTTTAGTATAAGCGTAACTTAAGACTCTGATGCCAGAAAGTGATCTTAGACTAATATAAGAGAAACGTGAAAAACCCTTCGACCTCCCACCAGAAATGTTATTATCCAGAGGTTTTGACAATATGCTCGTTTAGAGCCCAGTACTCCACGACACACGGTCTCTCCAGATAGTATCTGTAAGGTGCAAAACCCTTCGACCTCCCACCAGATCCTCGCATTTGGACTACACATCAATGACAGAACTCACGACGATGGCATTCGGGCTGAAATGGATCCTCAGCAAACGAACATGGATCAGCTTTGCATGTTTCACAGAAGCAACAACGCTACAGGCACAGAAGTACTGCTGAAAGTGAGCTGATCCAGCACAGAGATTTGAATGGGTAAGCACAGGGCGTGCAAACTCTAATCAGGGAAGTCCACGAGGCGGAATTCTCCTCCGGCATTTCATCAAACATTCTACGCGCAGAAACTAGGCCACCGCCGCTCGCAAAGCCCATGAAACTGGCTATGAAAGAACATCTCCGATAGGCATATCATCAAACAGCTTCCTTGGATCATCCACAAACCTACATTTCACACATGCATCGACAAGCGAGCTGGAGATGATGAGTTTGGCCGAGAACCCGATAAGCAACACCCGGGCACGGGCCTGCCGGACGAGTAGCGGTCCACCGAGCCGTTGAAACCGAGAGGAGCTGTGAAGCAGGGAACGGAACTGCACCAACCGGCGCGGGCGCGGATCATGGTGTTCCCGGAGACGACGTCGCGATGGGGCACGCGGTCGAAGGGTCGGCTGGCTCTCTCCGATTGCAATCTCGAGTCCTAAGCAATCGCGGATCGGGTTGCATTCGGGTTTGGTCGGACGGGTAACAGGTCGAGTCAAATTATCGATAACCTTCAGTGTTAAATTAATAATTTTAAGATTAATTGTTTTTTACACTCATAAAAGGGGAATATTTAATCAGCAATAAAAGAATATGTCATGAGATAATAATTATGAGGTCAATTGGAGTGCCATCATCATACTTATCCAAATGTACTTGGTGTTTAATTTGTGCTCTGAGGTCAATTGGATTGCCATCATCATACTTATCCAATTGGCTTGTCCATTTTCAACCCATGACATGACTCACCACTTTTCCCCCTTATCCGCTTCGAGGTCCGAGGATTCTAAAAGTAAATATCAATAGCAAGGATTTTGGGTTTTATTGGTGGCTCAAAATAGTATTAGTAATGATATCCGATTTATTCTCGTATTTTAGAATATAATAAGACTTTAATTGATTTAGGATCGGATAGACATAATACTATTAATTCTGGTTTAAGCATTTTTAGTTAGCTCCAATTCAACAAAATTAATAGATCAATTATTATATCAAATTAAAAAATAATAATTGGAATAGGCTACTAATAAACAATATCAAATGAAACGTCATGGAGTTAGACTATGTCTCGTACGTATACATCATATACTTGAATATGAGAGATTATAACATGACGATTTAATCTCACACTAAAAGTATTCTAAAATTTAAATTAATTTATAAATAGCATACTACTATGAATTTGGATTTAAACATTTTAAGCTAGCAGTTTAAGTCCAGTAAAATTAATATAAATTATATCATCAAATCATATCATCACATAATATCTCATAAAAGTTAGTGATTTTGGTATTCAACAATTTTAAATTTAAATTCAAGTTATCCTTATATAATGTAAATTGAATCATAGTTAATCTCCATCATGACCATAAGAATTGAAAACTTCAATTAACGTTAATGCCATCAAAAAAACCAAAATTGTTTTCATATATGTTCCTTTAAATTTAATTTTGAGGAAATGAATAATCAAATAATCAATGAAAATAATAATGGGTCTTTTAGGTATTTAAAATTTTAATCTAGCCCATGACGAGTAGTTATTAACCTAAGTTTTTTTTAATGAGAGATATATTGATTTAAGGATTAAATAAAAAAAAATGAGTTCGTGAATCTTCCTCCCTTTTTTTTTTCTCTCCCACCCCTCCCCCCCTAACGATGATGAGATCTCATAGTGGGAGCAACCACCCCTCCCCCTTAATGACGATGAGAACTTATAGTGGGAATAAGAGGCGAAAGTAATGGATGATGAAAAATATTGGTGATGATGATGACAACTTGGATATTCTTTGAATTAGAGATATTATTCGAAAAAAATGAGAAAATTATTTTTTTAAAAAATATAGATATTATATATATATGATGAATTATCATAAAAGCCCTTGACTTTTGATATCTCTAATATTTATTTTAAAAAAAGGTAACTGCCCTTCATTGCTCATGGCCATGCTTTTGCCCTATCGACCACTCCTCTCTGCCATGCAATTAGTCACCCATGTGCTTAGTAGCCTTGTCCATTAGCTCTTATCATGGTCAATCGTAATTATAGTGTCGACAATTATCGATAATGGAGGAGGGAGATAAGTTTGAAAAGAGAGAAGGCGATGATGGGTTTAACGTTGGTTGCAAAGGTGATTGTGACCCTTATATCCCGTCCTATCTCACAAAGTTCAATAAGTTTGAGCGATCAAGCAGAGAAAACACGACTAAGATTAAGACGATAGATTAATTTTTTTTTTAATTATGAGGGTAAAATAATCTTTTTATACAGTTTGAAATACTCAATAAAATTTTTTTAAGATTAAGACACCTGGTAAAAAATTCTTAAAGTTATATATATATATATATATATTCACTTGCTCAATGGGGCAGCAGTTGTCAAAGAAGGCTGCTGCTGCACATCATTACAATAAACATAGGAACAAAAGAAACAGTACAAGAGACTGTTCGAAATTGACTTGCGCTTCACATCCACACTAGGCCAAAGTTGTTTAACGAATTCCTCCTCTTCCCCACCTCCTATAATAAAGGGACTCCCCCTTTCCCCGCCCCAACAAACAGCCACCTTCTCTCTCTCGCCATGTCGCCGCCCTCCTCCTTCGCCTCTTCCCAATTCCTCGGCCTCCTCGTCACCCCGCCTCCCCGTTCCTCCGCCGCCTCGCTCTCGCCTCCTTCCCCCTCCACCCTCCGCTCCTCTGGCGTCTCCGCTGCCTATGCTGGCGCGGCCGAGCGCGCGCGCGCCGCTTCCCCCTCACCCTCCTCCTCCTCCCTTTACGATACCCTCGGCGTCTCCCCCGGCGCTAGCGGCCAGGAGATCAAGACCTCGTACCGCCGCTTGGCGCTCGAGTGCCATCCGGACGTGGTCGCCACCGGCCGCAGGGGTGCCTCTGCGGACGAGTTCATGCGGGTCCATGCCGCCTACGCCACCCTTTCCGACCCGGTCAAGCGCGCCTACTACGACCGCGAACTGACGGCCGCGGCCGCGATCCTCGTCCACCACCGCCGTTCGGAACCGGCACCGTCGCCGTCGCCGTCGCCCCTGGCGTACGCGCGCTGCACGTCGTACCCTGGATACGGTCGCCGAACATGGGAGACCGACCAGTGCTGGTAGAAGTCGAGACGGGCCGGTCGGTTTGATCCCAAATAAGGAGACCGTCCGATAAAATTTGGACGGCCCTGATCTGAGCCTTATGCTAATACTCCACTCCGGGGCAATGTGAACGAAGCTTTTATTATGATCCAAAGCTTCCACGGCCACACCTACTGATCTTGCTTGTCTCTGATATGCTGCTGCTTGTAAGGTTTTGCAACTTCATCCTCCTTGTGATTTGTTTACTTACTATGAGTGAAGGAAAGTAGAAATCTCAATCGCACTTAGATTTGCACTATGTTGTTGGTGTTTTATTGCTGTCAGGTATTTACTTTGACTGGTGCTTTACAAGTAAATTTTGCTGTGCTGTTGGTGCATCTTCTTGGACTAGGATTATCATAGATCTTTTAATCAGAGTTAGTAAGTAGGACTTGTTGAAATAAAATGGTAGAGTGATGCATCTTGGAGCATCTAGTTGTAATCTGCAAGATACTTAGCTCAGCAAAACTGGAAGGTTATGGGGCCAGGTGCAGATGGTTGTGCAAGTGGGATTTAAGAGTACATCAACTGACTGCTTGATCACAAAGAAAGGACAGATTGATATGAGGTTATATTTGTGTTGAGACTAATGAACTGAACGGATCTAGGATACTTTGGTATCCATTTACTAAGGAAATTTAAACTATTTTCTACTATAAAAGAGAATAAGTCATGTGATAAGCAAAACGATGAATGAGGTAATCGGCTGATATATGAGTGCCAGAGGGATGATAATGCAAAACACTTTCGTTTCATAATTTGGTTCATGAACTTCTTTTCTAGCAATGTCTACGAAGGCTTCAAATTGCTTTCTGATCTTGTGCTAGGATCTGCTCCAGTTTTATGTTTAAGATTATGAGAGATAAGATCATTAACTTGAAGGGAGGTGTTCACTGAAAAAAAATCATTCAGTGAGCGAAGCAAATTTATATATGTGATGTGAAATTCTCACTGTTTACTTTAATTTATCAAAACAAATGAATGAATATGAGGTTCGAGATTGATTCCTTCTTATTGATTCTTTCAGGTATTGCATGCATCATAACCTGCTCCAATCTAGAATAGGCTTTCCACCAAGCGCTGAATTTACCCAACATACAGGTAGCATCCACTGAAAATAAAGAGTAGCACTAAATTATGATGACATAGGTAGTAGTCATTGGATTTGTTGTGGATGATCACATCATGTGTTAGTTTTGTCAACAAATCTGCATCGAGGGTAGTGCCTATCTACTCGAGGGGATAATTAATGTTGTAATATAGAAAGAATTTTCTTTCATTTGTAAGATTGACATGATTGTCCCTTGAGTTGAGTTGAGTTTTGATGCGAAAGTTGCATATAAGTTTTCAAAAGTAGCTAATAATTGGATAGCAATTGATACAATGTTGAAATCTGTTCATAAATTCTATGTGATATATGCTTTTAGTATGGAGACAAAAGAGATAAAGAAGTGACTATTTTTTGTAAATTAGTTTAATATCTAACATGAACAGTTGTCAATTTAATATTTTTGAAAATTAAAATTTATTATTACAATCATAGTCACAGGTCCATTCTTCCGAAATAAAAAGTTCAAGAGTGAATACTCCTTTTATAGACCTACTAATATTTCATAAGGGAATAGTGCCCACTCAAGCGAAAAATCTGAAAATTGGTATAAGCTCCACAACTTCAGCTTAAAAAAAACTTTCTGAAAACTGAAATACTAGGAGACAAATATGGTATTAGATTCTAATATATTTTATGACATCAGAAATAACCTTGGAGTAAATAGATAGACGATAATAGAAGTTGGAATTTTATTAGCTGCAGTAAGGATGCAAATCATTTTATCCTTTGTTGGCTGTAGAATACCTTTCATCCTGATGGCACCTCTGTTATTCTTTGACCGTGTCTTCATAAATTTGAACATCACTGTTGGTAGTTGGAAGGATGCAATTAAAGTCTTAAGTTCTATTCTATTTGTTTGCTTACCAACAGGAAGGAGGAAGATAATGGAAGAGAAGGCCTATTCTAGAACAAGTTGTGGATGATGATGAGGTGGAACAAATTGTGGAGGACGATGAGGCGGAGAGTGGAGGGAGGAGGAGCAATATCCTCACTTTGGGAGAGAGAAGGATGATAAATAAGCACTGTCAACAGTACTTCCCAGTCCTTGGATCTCAGAGACTAAAAAAAAAAAAAGAAAAGGGAGCTAACAAGATGAGGCAGGACCTCAGAGCATTGATTTGGAGACTTGGCATATCATTATCAACACATGTTGGGACTTGAGCACAAACCAACATAACCATAGTTGTTGGGAGGGTGAAGTGGGGACTACTTTTGCTTCAGGTCTCTGTTGAGTGGAGTGACTTTGGGTTGCAATGTTGATAAGAATTGGCAGTGACCTCGGTCTCTTTTATCTTAGATGTGGATGTGTAGTGGGTAATCCATCAACCTCTCCTAATTGGGGTATTGAAAGTTTCTTCTAGATGATGGCCCGAAATAATTGTAGGTTATATGTGATGGCCAAACTTGGTAGTGCACATGGGCCAGGTGCAAGAGAAGAAACAACAATGATAGAGGCGACCGAGAAGGAGATGTGAAAGTTCTGTGCCAAGTTGGTAGTGCCTTATGTCAGATGTGGGACATGGTGGGGACAGCATGTAGGACACAAATCTCCTGCAATTTTATTTGTGGAGAAGAAGACAATGGTGAATGACAATTAGAACAATACGAGCCGACATCGATAGAAAATTTTGACATGCAAGTTACATATTTATTGACTCTGTAAAGCCAAGTCTAGCTGATCATCTTTTGTGTCTCCTGTGCATGCAAGTATTCTGTTGTATGATTACATCAGCTGTTCTAATCATACAACAGAGAACTTGCATGGCTTCCCTTTCCTACTCATTTCGGTTGGTGATACGAGTCAAATGCTAATAAAATTGCTATCCAAGTAGGATATCCACTCAAGCTTGTACTGCATATCTGAAGATGTTTTCTCCCATTTTGATGCTTCCATCATCATTCATGTGTTCACCACAGTTGATTGCTTATTGTTATGTAAGCATTGTTCAATTGAATATAGTCTTATTTTGATGATGTTCTGAGATGCAGCAAAGTTACCAAATTCCATCACTGAAATTTATGGTTGAAATTTTCAATCACTACACAGTATTGAATCCTGAAACCAAATATCATTATAGATGATCGTTTGCAGCTAAAATTTCTCATTTTCTTATTTCATCTTTCTGATGTGGTATTGTTGTATCACCCAGCTTTCCTGACCTAGTCCAGAGAGGTCCTTTTAACTTCCTACTTGAAGGAGTGGTGCAGAGTATTAATGCAGTTCAAGAATCTTCGTGGCCACCCTTTGGATTTTTCTATATTTCGCTTTTTGGCACACCAATAAAATTGATTATGATAAAAGATCATAATATACACAAATGTGAAATTATAATTTTTATATTTCTTACATGTTTTATATTTACCAATTGAAAATAGTCAATTTTGATTATTAATTTTTTTTTAATTTAGATAATTTTGATTTCGATTTCGATTTCAATTCTGATTCTACGCAATTGATTAGAATCGAACCAAACCATCTAAGCTTGATTCTAAACCGATGAGACCGATTCGGTTTTAATTCCAACTTCTATTATTCGATGCTTAATAACGTTGGCTTTCAAGTTTCAACTATTTCCATCATTATCCGCTTGAGCGAGTTGGGACTAATCTCCACCGTCATCTTAATGTGGTGGGGTCCCACTTACAATACAGGACACGTAGGACCAACTACATATGTCTATAATTGACTTCATGAAGAATCAATTCACCCATAGTTGGTTGGAGTCACTTGCTAATTGTTCCCACAATACTTGTTAGAACCAGTATTTGTTGAATATACATACATTGTATCGACCAAATTATTATATTACTGCAACTCGACCAATTTGGTCCCCGCGACATGAAACCCCCACCTTCATAAAGAGAATTCGTCCATCCAATACGTCAATCTCGAACATATTATGGTCGAGATAATTACGTAGTTATATTTATAACAAAAAATTATAATTAATTACTCTTAATATGACTAATTTCCTGCATTTGCAACGCAATCCCTGACGTCAAACCGGCCTGCAATTTTTAGGGGCGAACGATGGCCGTCGCGTCGTCAAATCTTAAGCCCCACGTCGACACACGCCAAGCTCTTGATGAATCCAAAGGCGGGGAGTGGCCTCGTTTGCGTTAGCTCGCACCCGCGACCGCGTGTCGATAAATACGCTCGAACCCGAAAGCATTCCATCGTCTGCGCACAGCCGTTCCTCCTCGCTCCCTCCTCCGATGGCATCAATCGCGAGGTACGTGGTACCATACGTCCCCTCCTCTCTCTCTCTCTCTCTCTGTGTTCATCCTCTTTGCTTTCAGCTCGGAAGCAGCAGTGACCGTCGACGTGCACGCCGGCAGAGGCCTGGTGGACGCCGGCCACAAGTACTTGGACGTCAGGTGCGTGCACCCGACGACCTCTGCCCTTAGTTCGACGCCTGACCTTATCCGTATGCGTGCCAGCTGTTTGCGCATTTGCCGATGTATGTTTGCATGTTGACGTCGTAGGACGCCAGAGGAGTTCAAGCGGGGCCATCTGCAGAACGCCATCAATGTTCCTTACTTGTTCTTCACCCCACAAGGCGAGCTTCGGTCTCCGTTTCCTCTCTTCTTGCCTCGTAGGATTGTGTCTTACACTAATATCGATCCTCTTTGATCAGGGAAGAAGAAGAACCCTGACTTTTTGGAACAAGTGTCGTTGACCTGTAACAAGGATGATCACATACTCGTGGTAATTCCTCCTTACAGCTTCTTCAGTTTGCTTTCTCTTTCCATGCATTCTTCCACCTTGCCAAATTCGCAAGCTGATCTCTTTCATTGTTAACCACTTGTCTCCGGAAGGGATGTCAAAGTGGAGCTCGATCTATCACAGCAACTGAGGAGCTTCTCAAATCCGTAAGAAGCTCTCATCTTGGTTCTGCATGTTGGATAAGCCTGATTGACCAGTATAAATAAATGTGGTTATGTTTATGTTTAGTTGAGGTATCATATCAGAACTGTTCATTATACTGAAAGCAGCAGAAGAAAAAGGTGCAAGTGTACCAAAGAAGAGAGCTTGCAGACAAAAGAATCTACTACAATATCTAGTTGAAGAAGGTTGCCCAGAGATAAACAGTAGTGATAATTCATGAAATTTAATTCCATTGCAGATGATGGCAAGAGCCTCAATTTGAGCACTATAATTATGCAGAGTCATGTTAAACCATTTCTACAATGCATATGCTGAGCCCAGAATGCAACTTCACATGTTCTAACTAGTTATTGTTTTCATTCATTTCCCTTATCAGATGCGTGTTATGGCATACAATCTTATCGAGTTAGGGTTATTTGTTGGTTGACTTTTGCTGCAGGGTTTCAAGAATGTGAAGAACATGGGAGGAGGTTTTGCCGCCTGGGTTGAGAACGGACTTCCGGTGAAGTCTCTCCAAGAAGAGCTGTACTAGACCTGTCGATTTCCCATAATGTAAGATGTTGTGTGGCAAACACATGGGATGCTACTGTGATGCTACTGTGGCGTTGACCAGGCTGTCAATTTTTTCTGTGTCTGTGTGGCAAAGATAAAGTCAATAAATATAAATCATTCTCTCAGCTTTAGAATTGTTATGATGTTTATGATGGATTATGGATGGGAATATGCAGTCAAACATATGCAAGAAAATAGGTAATTTTGTACTGTAGTACAAGTGGACTGTATGAATTAGACGATGATAGACAGAGATCAAAACGAGGAGCATATGCCGATGCACACATTTGGAATAGTTGACAGGAAAGAAACCTAGGTTTGGATCACATGGCATAGGAAATTAAATATTAAGAGTAGAAAAACTTGTGTTCTTAGTGCACACTTTATATATATTACAAGAAATCTACGACAAAATATTGAGCTGATGAACCGAGTTAAATTATTATGCAAGTTGACTTTAAGAGGATGGGTTTACCTGATTGCGACCCCTTGACCAAAGACGATGCAAGAGTTTATTAGCTTCACCGGAATGAACGACCGATTAAAATTAGAGCACAATCTAAGGATGCTTTCAAAAAATATACTTTTGTTGTACTAGGAGGTTCATTTTAGAGCATTAAAAGACTTTTATGACATCAAAAGAATAACAACATTTTGGGAGAAGATTTTAAGAATATATATAATTATAAAAAAATATTCATGTTTTGATAGAAGACTTTTTGATTTGGTGGTGATATATATTCATGATACAATTACGTATTATCTCTTCTTCTTCTTTTTTTATGGTATGCAGTAAGTTGACAAAGTTCACTGTAGTTATTATTCATATTTAAAATTAGTAATTTAAATAACTAATACATTAGAGAAGATGGGTTCTTTAATATTGTACTATCATTCGCTCGGATTAAAAAAGTTAGTCTTCAACCAAAAAAAAAAAAAGTTTGATGGTTGAATCAATAATTGTCAACCTAATTGTTCTTAATCTTAAACTAAACATGATATTTATTTCTTTTAGTATGATTGTTGTTATAATGAAAATGACGTGGTTGGGATGTCAATGTCACACACATAGGGTCGTATGTCTGATAAGCTAACTCCACGTTATTAACACGTCAATCTCATATGGAGGACACATCAATCCCATGTAACCGATCATCATACTTCACATCGATCCCACATGAAGGATATATTAGTTCCATGTGGCAAACTAACTAGTCAATATAACGTACTTGACACTATGAAATTGCCCAATCGATCACTCATTGCCACCTCAACATCACACATATTTTCTACAGAGTGAATCTAGCTAGCTTTAGTAATTGTAATTACAGTTGAATCCCATGCCCCATTATCACAAGAGTTGTACAGACACAACGATTCTAAACGTTCATTTATAATGGAAGATTTACATGTACGTCTTAAAACATTGAATACGTTTGATGTCTTGACATAATTTTTGTAAGATTCAAATATCCTTAGAAGAGTTTATCTTAAGATTAATTCGAAAGAAAATCAATTGAATCCAAATCGACATCTAACTTGGATTAATTAAAAAATTCTAACAATTGTTATAAATAATAATAAAAAAAATTGGCAGAAAGAATTTGACGACTTCAATTATCTCGATGTGATCCCGAAGATACCATTCTATATTCCTATCTTAAAAGCCCCTTGTTGCCTTCCACTATTTATGCTTCCCATTTTATCCTTTTCGAGTTGGTAACACGGCCTAGCGTTATCTCCCCAAAACGTACGCAATCCTTGGCGACTATGTGCCCGTCCGTAGGTAGGTGTGGTGCCCATCCGTAGCCACGATTGCAAGGTTGGTAGGTGGTACGGGTAACGCTTCGGTGGGTAAATTGCGAATGTTTAATCGGTAAACAACGACGCGGGTCCACTAACGCTTTCGTCAAACCTCCACCTGCCCATTCGGAGCCCCGAACACGACCGTCTCATCTTATCGTCACCTCAGCGCCACCGGAATGCATCCAAACCTCCGCCCATCAAACGTCAGTAGCAGTCAACCGACTTCCAGTAAAGAAGAATATAATTCCTTTTTGAATGTACAAAAATACCAGTCGTATTTATCCCCACGCGTGCCCGTTTTGGTCATTTCGCTTCCCTCCACCGTCGCCTTTCCTCTGTAACCCTGACCTTTCGCTCTTCGCTCCGCCACTTCCCGGCCTACACCTCCCTCCTCCACCCCGCGCCCCCCCCCCCCCCCACACCCTGCCCAACCGCCCGATGGGCAGCCGTGACGAAGCCCAGCCTTCGGTGGCTCAAGACCCCTTCGCCGCCGCGGCTCAGCCCCTCCTCCTCCCTCCCGCCGCCGATCTCGTCGACCCCTCTGCCTCTTCTCCTCCGTCTCCCGACGAGGACTCCTATCCCCCGATATCCTACCACCACGGCCGCCGGCCGATCCGTGACCTCCCGGTACTTCTCCTCTTCCTCCTCCTCTCCCTCGCCACCTTTGCCCTCGGCATCGCCGCCGTCGCCCGCCGCAACCCCGCTGCCTCCCACGCATCCTCCTTCGTTTACGACCGCTCCACCTCCTCCTGCGTTCTCCCCTCCTCCAATTCCTTCTCCTCCTCTTCTTCTTCCACTTTCTTGAAGGATCTCATCTGGACCCTCGTCGTCACGCTTCTCCTCGCTGGCCCCATCGCCCTAGCTGTCCTATGGCTCCTCCGACATTACGCCAAGCAGGTGGTCTACGCTTCCATCCCCTTCTTCATCGTCATACCCTCCTTCCTCAACGTCTACTGGTTCGTCGCATGCGCCGTCGGCCATGACTGCCGCCACGCCTTCCCTCTCGCCTACCGCATCATCGTCCTCGTTTTCGTCTTCCTGCTCATCGGGATTTTCCTGTGGATTATCGTCGCCAACTTGCACCGCATCGAGCTCACAATCCAGATCGTGCGAGTCGCAGCGACGGCGCTCGCGAGCAACATCGGGCTTCTTGCCGTCCTTCCATTACTGGGGATCGGGCTGCTTGCTTACTTTTCGCCAATTATCGTGTTCCTGGTGTTCTCGACCTGGAACGGGAGGGTGGTGCCGAGGGAGGTCGAGGGGACAAGCAAGGAGTATTACAAGTGCGTGTGGAAGCAGGAGAGTTGGGTGCCTGCTTATTTTGCTATCGCCATCATAACAATGATTTGGTCTGCCGCGACGTTGATGGAGGCGAAGGTGTACGTGATTAGTGGCACTGTTGCACAGTGGTACTTCAACAAGGAGGAATCGAGGCCTACTAAAAGCATAAGGAGTTCATTGAGGTCCGATTCTGTTCGAATATCTGCTTCATCTTTTGCTGTTGATTAGCCATATTTTGGATCTGATTCATATTCTGATCATTTATCTGTTGCCCATCTTTTGATGACTACCTGGAAGCTTTCTGTAACCACTGCAAGTATCAGTTGATTTGTATTCCGTAGTAGTAATGGTGATTTCGTTTCAGATGCTTAGGAGCAACTCTAGCCTTTTAAAAATCTTCTTGTATTTTTGGTTAACCTGAATGCTTTTATCTCAAATATGGAAATGCTATTAGCCATGAAGTTACTATGTCTTTTAGTTGTAAGAAGTTCATTATCTTTTTCGATTTGGGTAATATCTTGCTACCCTTTGTCTTCATCTTCCTGAATGAGGTCTTAATCTTCCTGAATGCTTTTTTGTATACGTATGCAGGAATGCTTTTGGTCCATCATTTGGCACAGTCTGTTTTTCAGGAATGACAGTGGGTGTTGTACGTGTTGTTCGTGCTATTGTAGATAGTGGAAAGCAAGATGAAGGAGCTCGAGGTTTCATAAACCTAATTCTCAAGTGCTGTGCCAATTTCGTGCTGGCAGCAATTGACTTTGTCAACAAATTTACCATAATTTTTGCTGCAATAACTGGTGAAGGCTACTGTTCAGCTGCTACGATGACATATGAGCTTCTAAGAAGGAATCTCCTCTCTGCTGTTTTTGTTGAGACTGTCTCCACACGTATACTGATTGGAATAATTTTCGTCCTCTCAGCATTTTATGCTATAGCTGTAAGTACAAGCCCACCATGACTTGCTAATCCATTGATTTATGATTTTGCACTTCTCTTTGCAAACACCAAAACAAATCGATAAATTAATTTGCATCATTTCTAGCAATTTGGGATTTCAAGTGTTCTTGCTGTCGCTTTAACTTCATACAGCAAATGCTAAAACTAACAATAAGATTATAAAAATTGAAAGAAGGCAACAGCATGGAAGAGGTTCATGCAAGCCAAACCACCATGATCGTCCTTAGATTTCCTATTTCATTAATTTGATTTGAAGCCCGGTCTGAACATGAGCATTATTGCATCGTTAAAAAGTTTCCACCTGCACACTTGGCCATCAATACTGCTATTGGAAAGCATTACATGGACTATATATGTCAATAATTCTAATCTAGATGGAGTCGACATGTCTTAGTTTGCAAGCATTGGAATGCCATTATATTGCATTACATGGACTAATATGTTAATAATTCTCATCAAGATGGAGTTTACATGACTTAGCTTGCAAGCATTAAAGTATAATTACAATGGCTCAACCATTTGTCTTGTTTTTCTTATTTAGGATGAACACCATCAGTTGTTTGCAGAAAAAGCCTCCTTGCTTGCAGGGGTAAGGCTGTGATTGGCAGAAGCTTTGTGCACTGGGCTGCTTCCTTACATCATTGTTTCAGAGAATAATCATATCTATTGTTTGGTGATGATATGGAAACTTTCTTCATCCATGTGTCGTATGTGTGTTTGCTTGTGGGGATCTGTTTTTCCCCCTTCAGAGGGGTTCCATAACTTTGCAAGCCCAATCTTTGTCTAAATTAGAATATATTTTAATGATGTGCTTGATGCCTAATTAACTTGTTTTCTAGAAATGGGTGGGACTTATGCCTAATTTTCACCAGGTTACCTTGTGTATCCTGATCTACAGTTAATAATCAAGAGAATTCTAACCAATAATGGTCAATACAGTGTAAGTTTCCAGCATACAAATTACAGCAATTTAAAATTTTGATCTATAATATACTTTTATATTACTACAGCAAATCCCACTGATACAGAGACAATAAAACGAGTCTTCTTTGGTATTTACATTATCTGATCTAATAACGTATGCCACTGCTAATAGATCAACAATCTTAACATTTATCCTTCATTGGAGACTATCATCTTTTATGGTGCCTTTGTCTCATTGTGCTGGCTCTTGCTGTATCACATGCCATGTTCCAGAAGGAAATTTGATATTATTGGATTCGACCCACATGAGATTCTAGTCTATCTTGTTGTTTCTCCATTAGTCATTTCAGCTAAAAGTTGCCTGCTTAAGGTGTTATTAATTCTTATGACAAAAGCATATGCTTTACTCAGGTCTTCCTTTTGAAAATTCAAAAATTTCTTTTTATTCTGATCATGTTTTTTGTTTTACAATTTTTTTTCATAATTTATAGTTTCAGTATTCATTTTGGGCTTCTCTTCTACATTTTTTTGTTCGGCCAGAAAGGTAATTCAAGCTTGACTGGTTACTCCCCTTTTAGGAGCTATATGCATTTACTCGGTAAATTATGCAAGATCTTTTGAGTTACTGTCATCATGGAAGATACTTGGAGAACATGACATGCATTATTCTACAGATTATGAACCTTTGATATTTGAGAAGAACAATGACACCTCAAACTCTCATTAGTGCCAAAAGATGTGAAAGCAACTGTGTGAATAGCTTCAATCATAGTAAAATTATTTTTGAAGGGAACTAAGATCTCATGTCTTATTATACTAAATCTGAATTGAGAAGCCGTGAGGATCCATCACTAGCAACATGTGCCATATTGTTGGAGGTGGCTGGTTGTCTTGTCATTGATTAATTCACAGCGTTACCCATTTACTTACCCCAAGATGCCAATGGTTGGCATGGTCTGGCACGAATCCTTTGTGCTCTGATCAAACGTAGAGTGATTACACATGAACTATAATCCTTTTGGTGAATTTGGCTCACTAGCATGACTTTTGGAAGTTGTTCCAAGACCATATCTTCGATAACTATGCTCCATGAGATTAGTTTGTTTGGAGTTAAATGTGCCTGTTTTCCTTTCTGATCACTATTTTTTTTGTTTATTGAAATAGGTCTGTGCTATTCTAAGGGGTATCAGTGCTCTTGGCATGGAGATGTACTTTGTGGCTGCTTTCGCATGGCTTCTGCTCATTGTGGTTCTAGGGTATTTCGTTCATGTGCTGGACAATGTCATCGATACCATCTATGTGTGTTATGCAATAGACAGGGATAAAGGGGAAGTCTGTAAGCAGGTGGTCCACGAGGTTTACGTGCTCCTACCAGTCAGTAGGAATCATGGATCTTCCGTCAACAGATCTTCACTAATTCCTTGATTATTATGTTATCACACCAGTAAAATTCTGATGATGCCCTGCTGCAAAGGCAACAAGAGAAATAAGCCCTCCATAGCTGCTAGCAGAGGTCCATTCTTTTGTCTCTGAATCATAGCTTCCTGTAAAATATCTGATTTGTTTTTATCTCATCTGTAGAAATATGTAACTTTACTGTTGCTATCTTTTTTGCATCATTCTGGTAACAACCATTGGCTGCGTTTTGCTTGCTTTTTACTGGTTATTGAATCTGTAATTTTCTTTTAGGGTTACTTCAGTTTGTTAAGAACCGAAATGTTTGTCATTCAGAAGTATTGATGTGGGCCTTCAGTCTTGACTTATTCCAGTGTTTCATCCATCTTTAGTTATCTAATTTCCTTTTTACTTATTTTTCTTTTCAATTTTGGCTTAAGTATGGCAGACAAAGCAGATTCATTTGATTGTTATGGATACCTGATGTTTCCCTGAATCAACTCAAGACATAATTTATTTCTCTATCCTGGCAGCATTTATTCCATAAATATTCGAGCGGCAGTTGGAATTTTATTCTTTCCGAATTGTTTTTTAGCACTTGCCATCTGATCTAATTTGCATGTGCGTGTGTATTGATTTGCTTTCCACATGGGTTGTGAGAGTCGTGGGCTTCTTTAAGCATCGAATGCAAGGACGGTTTCGATTGGAATTATTTCTCAGCTACCCTTTAATAAAGTAGGATGCATGGCCCAAAAATTGCGTACATCGTGCTATAGCTGCACTGTGGTACCTATATTGGGAGGTGCGAGGTGGGACGTGGGTCATCGTCGACCTCTGCCTCTTCTTCTACCTGGAGGCGCTTGAAGGTCTTGGTGCGTTCACTTGTCAAGGCTGGCTACGAGAAGAGTCAAAGGTGGGCTCCTCTGGTTGTTGTTGTTGTTGAGGTGACCGCCTCAACCTGATATTTGCCCATATCACCACCCGATTTGTAGAAGAGATATTGTGAAGTCCTCATTGAGTCATTGGTTGATCGTTGATTTATAGTGAAAATGCTATGAATCTCATCGTCACTCAATCTTGTTGTGTGTTGATATAGAAGACTGAATGATGGTCACCTGCTTGATTTATCGTGAAACCAATTTCAAGTAGATGAAGCTTATTCTCAACTGACTTGTTATTGGAGCCAAGAAATGCTCCTCTACCGTCTGTCACCAAGGTGGCTATGAGAAGAGTGAGAGAGCATCTCGTCTGCTCATTATCGAGGAACCCACATCAGATGATAAGTTCGTTATGGGATAATTGAGAGACCTACATAGGGCTACAACATGGATGTTGTAAGGATCCTAGGTCACTGACCTGCCCCTTCTCACTTTTTGCTCATCACCATGGCGAGCTACGAGAGGAGTCGAGGCAGGCTCCTCTACTCATCACCAAGAGGGGCTATGGGAGGATCCCTTCTTTCGCTTGTCGTCGAGGCTAGCCACTACAGGAGTCAACCTTGATTCTTCCTATGGCTCTTAGATCTTGCTCGAAGTAATAGAGGTCAATGATACGCCAAACCTCCTCACCTTGGGAAGAGGTGGAGGTTGGTGCCTGCTCTCCTTACCTCAAAAAGAAATAAAGGTTGGTGTCGTACTCAATTTCCTCACCTTAGGAAGAAATAGGGTTTGGCGCCGAACTCATCACCTTGGGAAGGAACATAGGGGTGGGCATCGCACTAGACCTCCTCACCTCAGGAAGAAGTGGGGGTCAGCATCGTGCCTGACCTCCTCACCTCTGGAAGAGGTAGAGATCAACGTCGCACCCGACCCCCTCTGGCCTCTTCTCGAGCACCTCGGGTGTATTTTTAAGGGGGTCCTCCTTGAACCCATGAATGTTAAGCACCTTTTTATTTGTGCCTCCTATTGTAACGAGTTTCTTCTCGTGGGGTTAGATTTTTTTCGATCCATGTATCTTGGGTACATTTTTATTTGTTCCTCATGTCATGATTGGTTTTTTCTCGTGGGGTCAGGTTTTTTCAGTCTACGCACTTTTGGCATATTTTCATTTGTACTTCTCACATGATAGGTTTCTTCTTATGGGATTGGGTTTTCTCGACCCATGCACTTCGGGTACATTTTTATTTGTGCCTCGTATAGTGACGGGTTTTTTCTCGTGAGGTCGGGTTTTCTTGACCTATGCACCTCAAACATATTTTCATTTGTGCCTCTCTCCATAGCGGGATTCTACTAGTGGGGTTGAGTTTTCCCAACCCATGCACCTAAGACACTTTTTCATTTATGCCTCCCACCATAGCAAGTTTCTTCTTACGTAAGTCGGGCTTTCCTAACTCATGCATCTTGGACACATTTTATCTTTTTAATTCCTATCATGGTTGGTTTCTTCTCGTAGAGTTGGGTTTTCTCAACCAACACACCTCGAGCACATTTTTATTTATGCCTCTCATTATGGTGTATTTCTTCTCGCCGGGTCAGATTTTCTTGACCTATGCACCATAGACATATTTTTATTTGTGCCTCCCATTGTGATGAGTTTCTTTCCATGGGGTTGGGTTTTCTCGACCCATGCATCTTAGGTATTTATTTATTTATACCTCACACTATGACGAGTTTCTTCTCATATAGATTGGGCTTTCCTAACTCACGTGTCTCAAACATATTTCATTTTGTGCTTCCCAACGTAATAAGTTTCACATATGGGTTGAGTTTTCTCAACTCATGCGTCTCAAGTATATTTCATCTCGTGTCTCCTGCCACAATGGTTTTCTTTATACTTTATAAGGTAATCTCCACACATTGGGCATCCTTGCACTTTTAAAGTTGTCCCTTCATTAATTAGCATATCTTCGGATCCGACCCAAAGGTGTTCCTTAATACTTTTTTTTAATAATTAAAACCAAAGACATGATAGACCATTGCTTGACGCGCAAGGCACGATCACTCCAACTCGATCCCAAGAGACGCCTCAGGGGTAGTTCTTTAGGTTTGTAATATATAATATCCTTGGAAGCACCACCCCTTTTATTGATTCAAGGTAATAGGTTCCATCTCAGACGACTCGATGACCTAATAGGGTCCTTCTCAATTTGAGGCTAACTTATCTTGGAATCTAATTGGGACAATGACTTATGCTTTTTAAAGCACTAAGTACCCTAGTTCAACTTCTCAAGGGCAAACACCTTAGTTGTAAAACTTGGTCATAATATTTTTGTACCTCAGTGCCCTTATGTGTGCTTCTACTCTAACCTTGCTAATAAGGTCGAGTCCAACCCGAAGTCATTTGAAGATTTTCTCATCAAAATTTTCAATCCAAGGTGTTGGAAAGACTATCTTTTGTGGTAGGATAGCCTTAGTGTTGAAGGCAAAGCTAAATGGTGACTCTCCTGACTCGAACTTAGGTGTTATCTGAGAGGCTCACAAGATACTTAATAACTCATCCACTCTAATGCCTTTTTCTCTAACGATCTACTTCTTTATCCCTTCAAAAATGACTCGGTTGAAGATCTCAACGAGATAATTGGTTTGAGGATGAGCTACCGAGCTGAATTTTAGTTCAACTCCATAGGACTAATAGAACTACTTGAACTTCACATTATTGAATTGAGTTTCATTATCGATGATTATGACTCCTAGAATTTTGAAACAGGTGATGACATTCTTGTTGAATCTCGAATTTTGATGATGAAATCAATTGATGAAATTATGATCTAATGTGCTTTGAGAAAAGTAATGCAGGACTAACTTCGATCATGAAAAAGCAAAACGATTAAAGCAGTAGAATCAGATGTTGGGCCGAATTCAGAGATTGGGCATTGGGCCGGAAGAATCAAATGTTGCACTAAGATCGGACATTGTGGGAGTCAACTTGCCGATGGATCGAGCTATATGTCAAAGGTTCGGATGATACGCTGGAAGTTCGTCGGGAGTTCGGATGAACCGATGACATGTCAAACAACTTAGATTCTTATCTTATAATTGTTTAAGTCTTAATTATCGTAGTTAGGTCATAAATTAAGTTAATTTTGGGTGTAACTCTACTAACTCAATTAGGGGCCCATTGGGCCTGATCTGGGGTTGAGTTGGGCTCATTGGGAGGCTCATTCAGTTACCCAGGATTACGTGAAGCGGTGGCATCGCCAGACCTGACGGTGGAACCACTTATGAGCTGAAAAAGTACGAAATGCACTTCTTCAGGATGACCCGACGGTGGTATCACCGATGTTAAGCAGTGGTACCACCCAGACATAGTCTCTCAAATTGTGTCAAGCAGCGGTACCACTAGTGTCATGCAGTAGTACCGTTAGTATACATGGTCTCCCATGTGTTAGGCGGTAGTACCGCTGGGCGGTAGTACTGCCAATTGTCAGGGGTGTGTTGAATCTCGAATTTTGATGATGAAACCAATTGATAGTATTTATGATCTGATCTGCATTTTGAGTGATGCAGGAAGCTTTGATCAAGGAGAGATAATTAAAGCAGGAAGAATCATGTTGGGCCGGAGTAGAACATGTTAGAAGATTGGATGTCGAGCCGGAGGATTGGTCGACGTATCGGTAAAAGGTTTCGGGCCATGGGTTCAGGCATCGGGCCAAGAAGAGTGAAAATTGCGCTAAGGAAATCAGAGTTGCGGAGGTCAACTAGTTGATTGGGTAATAGGCCGCAAGAGAGGACGATGTGCTAAAGAATGAAGCGTCGATGAACCAATGACATGCCGGACAATATTTGATTCAAACTTTATAATAATTGTCTAGATCAAAGTAGGTTTTAGGTGTAATTAGATTAGAATTGGGCCAACTCAATTAGGGGCCAATTGGACCTAAGTTTGGGTTGTGTAGGGCCAAGTGAAAGGCCTAAATAGTGACCCAACAAATGGAACCATCGGTGGCACAATCTCCGAGACTATGTTAGGCGATGGTACCACTAGTTTCGACGGTGGTACCACCTAGACTCAATCTCCGAGACTGTCAGGCGGTGGTACCGCCCAAACACAGTCTCCTAAGCAGTGGTACCACCCAATGTCAGTGTTGCAGGTAGTGGTACTGCTTAGCACAGGCGGTGGTACCGTCAAGACCCAAGAAACCCGGGATGAGACATTTTTTGGCTCCAATTTTGAAGACATTTGAGGTCTATAAATACCCCAGCTATTCGTGCATGGAGCAATAAGAATTGAGCACAAAATTGAGTTGAAAAAAGGGGGAAAGAATACTTGAAAAATTAGGAAACTCTCTTAGGATTTAGGATCACTTCTTCCAGTATTTAGAAGTTCGTCTAAAGGAATAAGTGAGGTCTAAGAAAGAGAGGCTTGTAAGGGTTGTCTCCAAAACCTGTGAAAAGGAAATAGTGTAAGGGTAGTTGATCTTCGCCCATTGAAGGAAGAACGGTAGTGGAAGCCGGTGGCCTCGAGTGAAGAGGAATTGAGAGTGAATGTAGGTCATGACGATTGAACCATTATAAAAATCTGGTTTACATTTCTTTCATGCTTTTTCCTTATATTGTAAACTAAATTCTTACTTTCACTACACTTTCTTACGCTTTCAAGTTAAACTCTTTTCAATACGTTTTCATCAAATAAAATTTTCTGAATCAACGTGATTTTATCGCTGCACTAATTCACCCCCCCTCTTAGTGTCGACTCAATCCTAACAGGGTGCAGGCAATAGTACCACTCGGTACTGGTGATAGTACTGTCAGTACCCATGAAACCGACGATGTAATACTTTTTGGCTCTATTTTTGAAGTCATTCGGGGCCTATAAATACCTCACTCTTTCCTGCTTTAGATAGCAAGAAAAGAGAACAAAAACTTGTGATCTAAATAAGAAAATGCTATTGTAATCCTTTGAGAGTTCTCCTCCTCTTGTTCTAAGTTTAGATTTCTATTTAAGGGAGGGGTGAGTGACTTGTAAAGGTTTTCTCCTAAATATGTGAAAAGAAGAAAGAATTGTAAGAGGGTAGTTGATTTTCGCCTATTGAAAAAAGATTGATAATGGAAGTCGGTGGCTTTGATGGAGGAGGAATCTAGAGTGGACGTAGATCACGACGATCGAACCACTATAAATTTGGTGTGCTATTTCCCTTTCTTGTTTACATATATTGCTTACTAATTTTGTTGTTACTCCACTTTACACTTACTTTAAGTCTAGCCCACTCGATATCGGTTTTTATTAAATGAAAAATTTTGAATCATCGAAAGTTTCCGACAATAGTAATTCACCCACCACACACCCACATGCCCCCCCCCCCTCCCCTCCTCCTAGTGTCGTTTTCGATCCTAATAGTTGGTATCAAAATCACGTTACTCACGGTTGGTTTAACACCCAAGAGAGTTTAAATGACATTTACCAATAATCTAGGAGGATACTCTATTACTCGTTCTCCTATATTCAATGGGACGGACTACACGTATTGCAAAACACGAATGAGAGTTTTCTTGCTTTTTATGAACTTTGATTTATGAAATATTTTCAAATGTAATTTTTAACAACCCTCTAAACCTATGAATGAATAGAATGACTTTGAGAAAAAAAATATTTTTGTTAAATGTTAAAGATATGAATGCTTTGTTTTGTGCTTCAGACAAAAATGAGTTTAATCGTATTTCAACTTGTGAAATTACACATGATATTTGGCACACTCTTGAAATTACACATGAAGGTATACATATAGTTAAAGAATCTAAAATCAATCTTTTGATGCATAGTTTTAAATTGTTTCAAATGAAACCAAGCGAAACCATTGGAGACATATACACCTATTTTACGGATATCGTCAATGGTTTGAAAGCTCTTGATAAATATTTTTCTAATCTTAAACTTGTGAACAAGATTCTAAGATCCCTTCTAAAGAGCTAGGATTCAAAAGCAATTGTAATATAAGAGACAAAGGACTTCAATAATTTTTCATGGAAGAACTCATAAGTTTGTTGATGAAATATGAAATGACGTGCAAGGCACATGATGAACATGAGAATAATCTTCTAATGAACATGAAGAATTTGACACTGAGAAAAAAAGAAGACCACTTGAACAAAAGTTTAAGTGATGATGGTGAGTTTGAACTCCTCACAATAAAATTTAAAAAATTCATAAAACAAGAATCTAAAAATGAACTTAAAAAGGACACAATTATTTGTCATGAATACAATTGGTCAGAGCACTTCAAAAGCGAATGTCCTCAACTAAAGAAGAAGAAGCTGCAAAAAAAGAAGAAAGTACTCAAAGCGACATGGGACGAATTGAATGCATCCGAAGATGAGGAGCAAACCAACAAAGACGAGGTGGCGAACTATGCATTGATGGCTCTCAATGATGAGGTAAGTGACTAACCGAAACCCATTTACCTTATAATGGATTACTAAATGCTTTTCATGATTTATATGATGATTATAAATTAGTTGGTAAGAAATATAAAATGTTAAAAAAAGATCATGGTTCCCTCTCTAGTAATTTTAAAAAAATTAAAAAATGAGCATGATAATTGTTTGTTAACCTCTTGTACTTAATGTGAAGAATTAGATTTATGCAAAAAGAAAATTCTGTTATTACAACAAACTTTAAAAAAATTTAAAATTGGTAACAAATCATTAAACATGATTCTTGCTAATAAATGACATATACATAGAAAGAAAGGAATCAACTTTGTAAGTAACACTCGATACAAGCAAACTATATTTGTTAAAAGACCCACATTGTATATTATCTGTAAGGTTAAGTGTAACTTTTGTGATAGACATTGTCATTATATATATAATTGTTCATTTAAAAAATATGATTCACATAAATTAGTTTGGATTCCTAAAGGAACCATAAATGACTTTATGCCAAAAGATAAGATTTAGGTAGATTTAACCATGAGGGATCTAAAGTTAAATGGATACCTAGAGCAAATCTATCTTTCTTATAGATATCTCTATAACAAAAAGCTAGGAGATGATTTTTGTGACGCATGAATTTGGCATAAAACAAAAAGGGTATGCTTGTATGAAATCAATCAAATTGAAACAAAAAAAAGAATATATTTTTCTTGAAAATGTCTTTAGCAAGTTTTCTTTTAAGAGATTAATTAATCTATTTAAAAGTGATTTTTTTCTGAATTTCTTGAACTATGAAAGTGATTTTGATGATTTGATGATATAAATTTAAATAAGTTTTATCTAAATCTTTCATTTGATACTTGAGATTTTTTTTTGTGAATCAAAATCTCTTATTTGATCTCCTATATTTTTTTTATTATTTATTAAAGAGAAAATTTATCTATATCATGATCTTGAATTCTCGGAATTATAACTTTGAGATTTTCTTTGTATGAATAAGATCCCTTACTCTTTATTCTCATATGATTTTTACATTTTATTAAAGAGAATATTTATCTAAATGAATAATGATTTTTCTCTTGATTTCTTGGAATTCATGATTTAAAACTTTTTTTGAAGATCTTTTACTATTTTATCTCCTAAGATTTCTTTTTATTTAAGAGGAGATTTGTCAAAATAAATCATATCTTTTGGTATTTATGATTTGATATTAATATATTTCATGTCATGATTTATTTATTTCATAATACTCCCTTGTATTCATGAATTGTATACCTCATCACTCTTGATTTAAATTTATCTTTTTTTGTCATGATTTAAAAGAAAAAAAATTACAACATTGTATTATTTCCTTCTTTTTTATAATGACAAAGGAGGGGAGAAAGTATTGTTAGCTTACACACTTCAAAAAGAAGAAAACTTGTTAGCTTGCACATTTTAAAGAGAAAAATTTACTAGCTTGCACATCCCAAAGAAAAGTAAAATTACTAAACTTGCACATCTCAAGAGAAGCAAAGAATTGCTAGCTTATACATATCAAAAGAAAAGCATAAATTGCTAGCTTGCACACCTCAAGAGAACCAAAAGTGCTAGCTTGCACAACTTAAAAACTTGCTAGCTTACATGTTCTAAAGTGATTAAAAACTTACAAGCTTGTATATTTTAAAGTAATATAAAACTTGCTAAATTACTAGCTTACATGTTTAAAAAAAATGCTAGTTGTACTTTTCTCCTTTTTGTTATTGACAAAGGTGGAGAAGTTATAATGATGATTTCAAATTTGAATCATGCATGATATGATGTACTTTAATGTTTTGAAATTATGATGATTTCAAATTATACATGTAATAATATTGTTTTGACTTGGATTCAAAGGTTATCACTATTTTTGAATTCAAGTTTACTTTATTTCGATATGACATATTAATGGGGGGAGTTTAATTTAAACTCTATCATCATAAAAAA